>NW_015505966.1:957393-957989 GCF_001515645.1 Sinocyclocheilus grahami
ACACCCATTAACGTAAACTACGCCAGAGCGCGTACACCTCACGCACCGGATGCTGTGTGCGCGCCCAAAGACAGTTGGACATAGTGGTGTATTAGAGGTAAAAATGTATATAAATACTGTTCGGTTTCTCGCACAAACCGATCGTTTCGTGTCTTAGGACATCAATGTGTCGTCACAAGTCGCAGGGTTTAATTTGGATTTGTCGGTGCATGTTTTTTTTTTTTATCTCATAGATTTTGTTAGACTGCAACGGTTGGAGTTAAAAATCATCATGTGTGTTCTACTGAAAAAACAGTCACCTACATCTTGGATGCCCTGGGGGTAAGCAGATAAACATCAAATTTAAATTTTTGGGTGAATTATCCCTTTAATGTTCAAAATTAGAGTTACCAAAAATTACATCAACTAATGTCAATCAATTGGTTAGAAGTAAATTGAATAATGACATTAAAAGGGTTCAGAGAAAAGGTCTGGCATCACTTGTTTGCAGATGCTTCATGCTTTGATATTACGTATTACGTCACAAACTCATCCATGTGGCGTAAGTATTTAAATATCTTTAGGGCCACTGGATAACAAACAAATTGATTTATTCA
>NW_015505966.1:959285-960272 GCF_001515645.1 Sinocyclocheilus grahami
AAAATGTATTAAAATAAGAAACATCTTGAATTTTTGTTGTTTTGTCTTATGTAAATCCTTTTAAATCTTTTTGAGGCCCCCCTGGAAATTTGCTGAAACCTCCAGGTGGGCCCCGGCCCCCTGTTTGAGAACCACTGCTTTAGGTTCTCCAATACTATAGTGTTTAAATAAATTGACAATGTACACAGCACAGTAGTAGTCTTCTGTAAAGCCTTTAGTCTGGTGATGCCACAGCATGTAAAAATATATAAATTAGTTGTGCAACTTACATCAAGGTCGTCCATGTCATTTTCATCCGAAAGGTTTGGAACTTCAATATTCCCCTTGTATATGATGCCTGATTTTGATGTCCCTATACAAACAGACAGCCCAAATCATGTAAATATGAACTAAAGCCATTTTATAAGTCCCACCAAAACCAAATAACTGATTCAGTTAAATATTTAATTGGCCATATTCATTCCCTGATCCAAATCATTTTCCTCACCTCTCCAGGCGGCCTTAAGATTCCACTCATAGAAGAATATAAGCTTCCCTTTGCGGTTATTGATGGATGCTTCTCCCTCCACCTGGCTGACCTCTGTGATCTCACACTTGCCTTCTTCACCCTCCACCCACAACCCCATGAGCAGCTCCTTCAGCTTCTCTGATGACCAGTTTGTGGCGTCCCTCTCGGTCCTAGTAATACAAGGCATATGCATTGATATTACTCCCTTATTTAGCAGAGTTCAACACTAAGGATTTTTCTTCTGGCCCAGTGGTTCAGATTTGTACTTGCCCTACCAAAATTGTCACTGACCCTGCTACAAAAATCATACATATGAAGTACATACATATTTTTGACCTATGTAACCTTCTGTTCTACTAAAGATTGTTACGACACCAAAACTTTAGATACCCATGACTTTTCAGAACTGTCTATTCCAATTTCGATATCATAGCAAAACTATTAAAGGGGTCATATGATGCTTTTTTAAAGATCATTAT
>NW_015505966.1:961374-963108 GCF_001515645.1 Sinocyclocheilus grahami
ATGCAACAATGTCAACTGTATAAATAATTAAATCTATACAGATGGCTGATGTGGATTTTTATTTGTCAGGTATCGGTCCTTAGAATGAATGGACTAAATGATTAAGCTTCAATAATTAGTATACAAATGTCCTGAGATTTGAATGCAGTTCAATGGTGAAACGGTTTAAATGAGCAATACCTTGTTCTTGGAAAAAAGGTTTTACACGACTGAAACCCTAAAAATTGCTCTTGCCAAACCATGGTTTTGTGTGACTGTCTTGCTGAATGATCTTCCTTGATGAGGTCAAGGTTGAAACTAGCTTTTATAGTATGTTGACACCTCTAAAACCCCATTTAACTCATGGATGGAGATGCTACCAAACACATAATGGTTGAAATGCTACAGCTTCCCCAATGAACTGTTGTTCCTTCACATTCACCTGATACAATTACCTTCAAAATCCGCGTTAACCTAATTAACCTCGCATTTATCACACTCCAACATGTAACTTGCTCAAAGGAAACAGATGATCTCTTCCTCGGTGGTATTCAATGTCCATGCCGCTGAAGCGGAGACGATGTGAACTGTCCGTCGACAAAGACCGCAAACAACTCGAGTAATAAACGAACAAAAACAAGATTTTCGCCAAGTGATAGAAACAGTCGCACGAAAGATGCGGTGAAAGCATAGCATGAATAAACTTCACTGGACCACTAGCCAGACATCAGCATTTTACTTTATAGATAAAATAGCCTAACCACCAAAACAACAACAACTTGAGCTATCTCGGTCGCAGCGAGCTGTTCCGTTGTCCTAGTTATATTTTCTCCGGTCGAGAGTCTTCATGAGACCGCGGACTGAAAGAGGACCGCTCGGGTTAGCGGCGAGTGTGCTTTAGCATGTTAGCTCGAGTGAGAGAGTGAATGTGCCGGCGACTCTCACCAGTGCCAGTTGTTGACGTTTGTAGCATCCGCTCTCTCCTCCACGATCCAGCGAGGGTCTCCTTCTCCCCACTTCGCCATATTGAGTTATAAAAGATATTCTGCTGAAAATGAACGAAGCCGTGGGTTCTGACAGAATGTGTCCGCCACGAGTGAACTCTCGCTTCTGGAAGCCTCTCTTCTTCTTCTTCTTCTTTGCCGTTTATGGCGGTTGGCAAACCAGCTTTAGGTGCATTTACCGCCACCTACTAGGACGGAGTGTGGAGCAATGACATTAAAGGAAAACAAACCAAAAAAAAATTAGTAGTGATTCTTTAAATCCTGTTTATTAACTCTGTATCTTTGAGATACTTAATATGTGAAACATTTCTATAGTCACATCTTTATTTAACCATTTCTGAAGTGAGATCTGATTTATTTCTATATGAAATGCTTCTGTAAGTTGTACTCTTTCGTTGTCATATCCTTTACAGTTTATTAAAATCTGTTCAACTGTTTCAGGAAGATCACATTTAACACAAAGTCCAGACTCATGTTTTCCTATTATAAATAATGACTGATTAAGTGCAGTGTGTCCGATTCTAAGGCGAGATATTATGCCGTCTTCCTTTCTATTCTCCTGTCATTTCCAACTGTTTTTTGAATATTATATAAATGCCGTCCTTTATTCTCACCATGCCATATATCTTTTAATGCTTTTTTAATTAGCCCTTTTATTTCTAATTTACTCATTGGAACATTAAATTCTACGTCTGGATGTTTGAATGTTTTTTCCACTATTTGATCCACCACTTCATTACCTTCTATCCCT
>NW_015505966.1:963839-964249 GCF_001515645.1 Sinocyclocheilus grahami
CAGTGGCATCTCATTCATTTCAACCTGTAAAACTGATACAGGAGACGTTTTAAATGCTCTACAGCATAATCGCAATGTCTGGTTTTGTATTTTATTCACTTTATCTAACAGAGATGCTGAGGCAGTTCCATAAATCATACTCCCATAGTCTAATGTAGACCTTATAAGTGCACAGTATAGTCTTTTTAGAGACTGTCTATCAGCTCCCCAATCTATTCCCACCAAACACCTCAGTACATTTATTCCTCTTTTACATTTATCTACTATCTGTTGAATGTGTTTTGCAAATGTTATCTTTGAATCCAACCAAATACCTAAAAATCTCAATTCAGATACTTGCTCCAGTTTATGCTCATACAATTTTAACTTAACAACTGGTGTTTTCTTCTTTTTTGAAAAACATATAATTT
>NW_015505966.1:964293-965026 GCF_001515645.1 Sinocyclocheilus grahami
TTGCTGTTTTGTAAATAACATCACTTATATATTTATTTAATTCATCAGCATCTTCTATCGATATATCTATTTTCAACATTCTAGTCTCACTTATTTCTTGGAATTTTTTCCAGTCAGCAGATTTAAGTTTCCATCTAGGATTTTCTTCCCATTCAACTTGTTCCAAGTGTATTCCAATTTTACAGCTTATTGGGAAATGGTCACTACCTACTGTACTTTCTTCCATAACACTCCACATACACTTCCTTGCCAAACTTTGAGATGCTAGAGTCAAATCAATTGCTGAAATTCTTCCCTGTGCAACATCTACCCTTGTATTCCTACCATCATTTAAGCATGTTAAATCTTGCCATTCCAACATCTCTTCTACCACATTTCCATTCTGATCATTATGTACACTTCCCCATAGCGTATTGTGAGCATTAAAATCCCCACACCATATCATTTTATGATTTCCTAATCCCCCAATACTCTCTAATGATTCTCTACTTAACCTTTCACATGGGTTATAAAAATTTATCACCCATATACTTTGTGATTCGGCCCAAACTTCAACCACCAACGACTCATATTCCTTATTTACCTGCACTGTTCTAAATCCTATTCCTTGTTGTACAAAGGTAGCAACTCCACCTCCATTTCCAACACCCCTATCTCTTCGTACTGCTACATATCCTTGTAAAACAAAGTTTAAATGCGTTTTCAGCCATGTTTCCTGTATACATATAATTTG
>NW_015505966.1:965463-974238 GCF_001515645.1 Sinocyclocheilus grahami
AGTGAGGTAGATATGTGGGGGCGTGTTAGAACTAGCCGTTTTAGGGGGGCGTGGCAGAGTCTTAACTTTGATAAAGAATATCTCTTTGGTTTTGAGACTTTAGTCTTTGCAACTTCAGGGATCTTATCTATGCACAATCAGCTTGTAACGCTCCAAAGAGAAAGGAAAACTTGAAATCGCATCATATGACCCCTTTAAATGAAACAGAAAAGAGGCAATGCTGTTTGATATAATATTTTGTTTCACTTTAATGCATATACGTTCCCTGAACTACATTTTTGTGGCTATTAATATGTTTAAATGAAAACGAAAAGAGGAACTGATGTTTGATATCATATTTCGTCGTATTGTATGCATACAGTAGATAACCGGAGTAGCCAAGGCGAGCTGACGGACGTTATCAAGTACACTGCTGTTCCATTTGCAGAATTACCGGACTTGTGTCCTCCCATCCCCAGGAGTTAAGTGGCTTTTGAAATGTAATATGCAAAATGCATGTAGTACATGTAAGTGGCAGATTACTTGTCTATAAGGACCTACCACACGAACACACTGCTTAATTAATCATGTAAGTAAAATTACATTTAAACTATCATTTACTATGTTTATTGCATTTAATAAATTAAAAAATCCGTCGATTCCTGTTAATACATTTCATTTTTAATGTTGCTATTTATATCGCAGTTCTTTAATATTTAATTTAAATATTAATTGTAATGTGGGCAATGGCAAATGGCACATTAGAATTACAATTATATTTCAAGTGAATTCGGCACAGACATAACGTTTTTTTATTGATTTGTGACTATTATCAGTCATATTGACATAGAACAGCCTTTACAAATCAGGCAATTCATTTTTATCTATCTATCTATCTATCTATCTATCTATCTATCTATCTATCTATCTATCTATCTATCTAAATTTAAACATTATACAATTTTGAAAAACTACCTTCAAAATCCAAATGTATTCATTAAAAAACAAATTCATTACAATGAATTTTTTTTTATAAAACACACACAAAAAAAATCATACACTATTTCACTTAATTGCTCCGTTGTAAGAATGAACCAGTTCTGACAGCAAACTGCTATTTGGCAGCACACAGTTTTATAGATGACAGTTTGGCATAATTTCAGAAAAGCCAAGGACAAGAACTACTAATATTGCGAAACAAAAATAAACAGCAAATAGTGGAAAGCACGGTTTCTTTGTAACAAGATTTCGAATAGAAGAGATTCTTCAACAATAATTTAATCTTATTTTTGAAGCAAGTAGATTTGAAATAAAAAGGACATTATTTATCATGTGAAGTTTGTGTGTGTGTGTGTGTGTATGTTAAGAGAAACAAAAGACATTACATGCTTAGTAAGTACACATTTGTCTTTACCATTTACAAAAATTAATTATTACCAACAGATTACAGTTCAAGATTGCCAGTTGGTTCAAGCACTGCACGAACAACAGCACTTTACATGCAAGGTAGTCTCTTGATCTGTAGATGGCTTTTCAGCATTCATTGGATGGTGTTTATGACACTGAGATCACTCACCCTAAACTGTTTTCCTTCGGACAAAGGCACAATGAAGCTCCTGATTGTGGCTGCACTTGTTGGACTGTGTCTTGCCCAGCACAACCCAAACACTAAACATAACAGGACCTCTATTGTTCATCTGTTTGAGTGGCAGTGGGCAGATATAGCTGAAGAATGTGAGAGATACCTGGCACCAAATGGCTATGGAGGAGTTCAGGTATGTTTACAATTCTTAATGATTCCTGCACAAATGCGCCTGCACTATTTGTACGTAATAGGATGATAAATGTGATGTTTTGAAACTTTCGGAGCTTAGATTAGATATGTACAGAAGGTTTTGAATTATGAAGGGTTTTTAAAATGTAAGCAAAAAAATACAACTGTAAAATAACAGTTGTCTTTGATTTTATAGATCTCTCCCCCCAGTGAGAGTATTGTAGTGTCCAATCCTTGGCAACCTTGGTGGCAGAGGTATCAGCCGATCAGCTACAACTTGTGCTCCAGATCAGGAACTGAGGCAGAGCTGAAGGACATGATCACACGCTGTAATAATGTTGGGGTAATGCAAAACTAAGGCTAATAGTATCGTACCTCAAAAACAGCCAAATGACGACATTAATAATAATTATGGAGCATCTCCTGTGTGCTACTTTTCCTTCCTGTAGGTGAACATATACGTGGATGCAGTGATTAATCACATGTGTGGAGCCGCTGGTGGAGAGGGCACTCACTCCAGCTGTGGATCATACTTCAATGCCAACAAGGAGGACTTCCCTTCTGTTCCCTACTCATCATGGGACTTCAATGATGACAAATGTAAAACTGCCAATGAAGAGATTGAAAACTACAATGAGATTTTCCAGGTTCTTGTTTGCAGCAGTGCTTTTAACACTTTTGTGTAAACACTTCATGACATGTTCTTGTTGTTGAATCCATCTTGTTGATTTCATGTTGACAGGTCAGGGATTGTCGCTTGGTGAGTCTCCTGGATTTGGCGCTGGAGAAAGACTATGTTAGAGGAAAGGTAGCTGAATATCTGAACAAATTGATCGACCTGGGCGTGGCTGGATTCAGAGTAGATGCTTGTAAGCACATGTGGCCTGGTGACCTTACTAACGTCTACGGCAGACTCAAGACCCTCAATACCACTTGGTTTTCTCCAGGCACCAAGCCCTTCATTTATCAAGAGGTCTCACCTTCCCATCAAGACCAGTTACCTAAAATTGTTGTTGAAAGCATTAACACGAATGCCTTTTTTCTTCTTCTTCAGGTGATCGACTTGGGTGGGGAACCCATTAAAGCCAGTGAATATTTTGAACTGGGAAGAGTGACAGAGTTCAAATACAGTGCAAAACTGGGCACAGTCGTTCGTAAATGGGACAAAGAAAAGCTAAGCAATCTTAAGTACGCAGCAGTAACCTATATTATTATTACACAGCTCTCTGGAAAATGTCATTCTGCAGTATTGAGCGGTCATATATTTTTGTATAAATGGTCAATAGTATTGCAAAAATGGCTAACAATGCTGATAGTTTTTTTTTTTAAGTTAAGCTAATCTACAATTTTCTACTTACTGTAGTTGATGTGATATTATCAATAAGGAAGTGTCACTTGTGCCTAAAATCATGCTCAATAAGGTTACTGAAATAGTTGTAAACAGTGTTTTGTTTTAGGAACTGGGGAGAGGGCTGGGGTTTCATGCCTTCTGATAGAGGCTTGGTGTTTGTGGACAATCATGATAATCAGAGAGGCCACGGCGCTGGTGGAGCTTCTGTTCTGACATTCTGGGACTCTAGGTAAAATATTTTGTCCAAGAACTATGACTATTCCTACTGTGAGTGGTATGTTTTACATTGTGAATTTTGCAGGCTTTATAAGATCGCTACAGGGCTCATGTTGGCTCATCCATACGGCGTGACCAGAGTCATGTCTAGCTACCATTGGGATCGTCATTTTGTGAATGGAAAGGTAAATGCTTTCACTTAAAATAAGGATTACACTGAAGTCTTATAGTTGGTTAAACCTATGTGCTTGACAGTACATGAATGAATAGTAGTATAACCAGTGTTGGGGGTAACGCATTACAAGTAACGCGAGTTACGTAATCAGATTACTTTTTTCAAGTAACTAGTAAAGTAACACATTACTTTTTAATTTACAAGAGAATATCTGAGTTACTTTTTCAAATAAGTAACGCAAGTTACTTTTTTTTCCAATTTATTGATTGACAGCTCTCCTGTCCCCATGTTGAGAGAATTCAGAAGATGTTACTGTAGTTCTAAAATCAATATGAATATGCATTAATTCATTTCACCCCCAAAAAAAAAAAAACACACAGATTCAGTATTCCTCAAAAGGAATAAAAATAATGCAACTCAGAATATGACGTGAACCTGCAAAAATTAAATGTTAAACAACACAAATATCCTTTATGTATTTATTCCCATTCTATTAACCAATGTTTTTGCTTCTGACCTTTGATGCTCCAGTTCAACTGTACTAGTAAGCAAAAATTACTCTAGACAAACATTTGTGTGTCTTTTTTTATTGCTGAAGTGTGTTGAGATTTCTTCTTCTGCATTCTACTGTACGGACGTAAATTTACTTTCCCTTCAGCCTGAGGCTTATTCATGTCACTTTTGGTGTGAAAAGGCTTTTATATTCGCCAAAAATATAACTTTTTTTTTTATTTTAAAAACAAACAAGCAAGCCCTGTCCAGATTTTAAAAGTAACGCAAAAGTAACGTAACGCATTACTTTCCATAAAAAGTAACTAAGTAACGTAATTGGTTACTTTTTTTATGGAGTAGCGCAATATTGTAACGCATTACTTTTAAAAGTAACTTTCCCCAACACTGAGTATAACAAGTGCATGGGGGTAAAAGAGCACATTTGATTTTATTTTCCCCTAAATCACTAGATCGCACAAAACCCCACCGCAGAACTGCCTAAATATCTCTGTTGTACTGTAGGTGGAAATTTGGCTGATCCTTTACTTGATCACAAGCAGCAAGGCAAAGATGATCTAATATTTAATGTTTTTTGTTTTTGTTTGTTTTTAAATTATAGATTTATGTAGCAAATGAGAATCATTAAAATAAAGGACCAAATATATTTTGAGACAAATGTCTTTTTAATTATTTCAAGCTTTGTTTTGTTCAAGGTAATTAAATCAACAGTTTAATAATAATAATAATAATAAAACGTAAGAATATGTAAATGTTTGGTATTTGGGGTAAAACACACCCCTATTGTTGGAGCTAAAGGCACAATAATTGACATGATCATGAATAGACTTTCATTTGTTGACAATGACATTTGTTGATCATTTGTTGGTTAGATTCAAATTGTCAATATAATGTGTTAAGTAAAAGCATCATTTATTGTTACTGTAAGGACATAATTTATTGTTTCTGTATTTTTTAAATGAACAAATTTTAATGACAGTGTATTTCTTGAATAAGGTAAATTTACAACCCCAATTCCAGAAAATTTGGGACATTTTGTAAAATGCAATAAAATCAAGAATCTGTGATTTATTCATTCTTTTACTTTTTGACAAAAGTACAAAGAACGGATTTCCAAAGTTTTCACTGACCAACTTAAATGTATTTTGTAAATATAAGCACATTTTGATTTTGATGCCTGCAACACACTCTAAATAAGTTGGGACCGAGGCAAAATAAAAGTGAAAAGGTTAAAGAATATCCAAGTTAATCTGTTTTGAAACAGTTCCTAGTAAGCAGGTGAATGGTAATAGGCGAGGGGATCGTGTTTGGGTATAAAAGGAGCATCTTAGTCTGAGCAAGCAAAGCTGGATCATGGCTCATCACTTTGTGCCAAATTTAATGAGAGAAGTGTCAAGCAAATCAAAAATCACATTTCTCAATGCAAAATCGCAAAGAATTTAGGTCTTTCACCAACAACAACCATACATAATATTGTGAAAAGATTTAGGGAATCCAGAGAAATCTCAGTCTGTGTAGGGCAAGGCAGGAAACCTCAGTTATATGTGAGTGAGCCGTCATGCTTGCGGGGTTAGATATAGCCACACGGGCTCAGGAGTACTTCAGAAAACCGCTGTCACTTAACACAGTCTGCCGCTGCATCAACAAATGCAACCCGAATCTCTGTTACACTAGGAGAAAGCTATACATCAATTCTATGCAGTGATGGGTTCTCTGGGCCAGAGCTCATATAGTCAAAAAGACAGTGGGAATGTGTGCTGTGGTCAGATGAGTCCACATTTCAGCTTGTTTCTGGGAAAAATGGACGTCATGTTCTCAGTCCCAAAGACCAAAGGGACCATCCAGACTTTCACCAGAGACAGATGCAAAAGCAAACGTCTGTCATGATATGGGGGTTTATCAGAGCAAACGGCATGGCTGACTGGAATATGTGCAAAAGTACCATTGACATGGAGGCATTTATTTAAATTGTATAGAGACATATAACTTCCATCAAGATGACATCTTTGACATCGATGACATGACATCGTAGACACAGAGTGAATGTGCTAGATCAGTCCAGATCTGTCTCCTATTGAAAATGTATGGCCAGCCATGAAAAGGATAATCAGACAATGACGATCAGAGAGTGCTGAGCACCTGAAGTCTTGTATCAAGCGAGATTGGTCAAAACCTTTGCTTGCAAAACTTTAATAATTAGTATTCTTAATACCCAAACAATTATACATAGTAATTAAAAGGAAAGCAGTGTTAAACATGCCTCTGTCCCAACTCTTTTGGAGTGTGTTGCAGCCATCAAAATCAAAATGTAAATAAAATTAAGTTGGCCGGTGAAAATATTGGATTTTTTTTCTTTGTATTCTAGTCAATTAAATAAAGGTTAAAGAGAATGAACAAATAACATATTCTTGATTTTATGGCATTTCACAGAACGTCCCAACTTTTCTGGAATTGGGTTGTAAATTATTTTAGCTATTAAAATGAACATTATATGGTACAAACGTTTAACAATTATTAACTTTACTATTTTTAAAAACACATTATTTTAACTAAAGTATTTGTATCAATACTGGAGACCCCATGCTGGTGAGCCTTTTACCCCAAGTGTGTCACCACCTCAAATATGTTTTTAAACAAAACAAACTACCTTTATGATTTATTTTCCAACAAAATGTGTTGCTTCATTAATGTTCAATATTTTTTTCTGCAATCATGCACTTAGGAGTAAAGAAAAGCACATTTTCCTTAAGTTGTGCCACGAGTGTGCTAAATGTTCAGAAAACCTGAACAAATAATGTTTTGGTGAAATAAAACACAGGATCAGAATGACTGGATGGGCCCTCCAAGCAATGCCAATGGATCCACTAAGCCAGTACCCATCAACCCAGACTCCACCTGTGGGGACAAGTGGATATGTGAGCACAGATGGCGTCAAATCAGGTAGGTGTGAGTTTTTTAGGTCTGCTGGACACATCTTTCTTTAGTCAGTGTCAAATCCCAGCAATTTTCTTGCTCTATTCCCCACCACAGGAATATGGTGATTTACCGTAATGTTGTCAATGGCCAGCCTCTTTCCAACTGGTGGGACAACGGTAATAATCAGATCGCCTTCAGCCGCGGCAGCAAAGGATTTATTGTCATCAACAATGATGATTGGTGAGAAACTTGCAACTCTAATCCATGAATAATGAACATGCTATAATGGAAATTAGCCACAACCGCTCATTAACTGGATTTGACTAATGTCCCAGGGCACTGAATGTGATGCTGAACACTGGCCTGCCCAAGGGTACATACTGTGACGTCATCTCTGGAGATAAAAGTGGGGGCAGTTGCACAGGGAAAGATGTGTCAGTGGATGCTGATGGACGCGCCACCTTCAGCATCAGCAACACAGACGAGGATCCATTCATTGCCATTCATGCTGACTCCAAACTGTAGATTCAGTGACGATAATATTATAATAAAGCAGAATCACTTAACTCAACAGTGGTGGTTAACGAACTTTTGTTTACAATCAGATCATGAATCATATCATGAAAAAATAAACCACAGTCAGTGTCTTACACAGAACCGTAGTCTCCTGATTCAGTGAACAAGCTAAGTTTTGCGTCTTTGTCGCCATCTCAATTTGAAACCTGCAATTGCAGTTATTTACGGAATTCTCTTCTTTACGTGGGTTGTGCATCGGGATTCAGCACGGCTCCTCAGTGCGGATGAATCTAATGTTTTGAGGTGTGTGTGTGTGGGCTGTCAGTCAATGCACCAGTGTGAATATTCACTGTATAGCTACTTCGGAATTACAGATAATACGTCTTGAAAGTATGTCCAAAATAAGTTTCACCGGAAAATGTGAATGTCTGAACAAGTAAGTTACATGACTGCCAATTTTGTTCTGACCAACTGCAAAAAAAATAATTACAAATTCCGCTACCGATGGTGATGAAATCGATCACAAAGTTAGCTCAAATCACGTCAAACCATGCAAATTATTATTAGTTATACTTTGTTCTCAAATTGTTCATGTTAACAACCTCAACATTGTGTGACTACGTGTAAGTTATATTCAGTGTGTATTAGCGTTAACTGTAGATTTCAATTTCTGTAGTCACATGTCATCGAAAGAAAGTGTTCTTTTTTGTTCTTTTAACTTCAAACAGCAATTTAATGTTCCTTAGAACTCGTCCTCTTTGAAATACAAATCTTTTGTAAGTATTCAGTACTGTGGTGGAAGTACTGTAATCAGATGCACATTTAACCTCCTGAGACCCTGCATCCTCATATGAGGACATTATATTTGAGTGAATTTCTATACATGCCACAGTTTTAAGTCTGGATGTCCTGTACAGAGCACATTCAGGGCTTTTTTAGAGATACTAAATGTTTGGATGTTTCACCATGACCACTCCCTCTCCTTGGTCTTCAAAAATGTCTGATATTAATTTAGTGACACTAATTAATGTAATTATCTGTAATAATTTTAACTCCGTTGTAAGGGAATTCCATCTATAAAAGTTGTGTTAATACTCATATAAAGTCTCTTAAAAGACTTTACTTCATTTTACTTCATTTCAGCATTCTGCATTTGTGGTTTACATTCGTTCAAGATTAAACTTCACATATTACACATTTTAATATCCTGATCTCCTAAAAAGGGGTAATTAAACACTGGTTAAAGTTGCACCGATTACATGAAACACATCAAGCATATACAGTGGTGTGAAAAAGTGTTGGTCCCCTTCCTGATTTCTTATTTTTTTGCATGTTTGT
>NW_015505966.1:974368-978545 GCF_001515645.1 Sinocyclocheilus grahami
CTTTGGAATGCAGGGGAAAAGGGAAGGGTCCTTCGGTCACTCTCAGGTCAGATCTGAGAGTCTGCTGGAGAATCTCCTGCGGGACAGGGAGCTATAAAATTGTCTCTTTTGTTGATCGGATTTGATCAATTTATGTGTCCAATGGACATGAGGTATCCCTATCTGGTCCTTGAAAGCCCGTAAAACGCTTTTAAGCACTGTGAAAGTACTGTCCTTTTTAGCTTTGGCATATCTTGAGAGAAACAGTCCAGGAAATGCTTCACCTTCACTGACCCTGCATGAGTTTTACGACTGCATCTGTTGGATAGGAGTTATTCGATTTGTCTCAATGGAATGTGAGGGTTTGATGTGTGTCTCCATCATGTAGGTGGGTCTGTTGTGAGACATAGATCCTACATATCATTTAAATATGTCAAATTTTTAAACTGTGTGTCATAAATCTAAATCTCAGGAAAAACTTATGGGGTTTCAAATCAAAATATGACTTTCTGTTATGAATCAGAACATTGATTAACTTGATTTCATAAATGTGGGAAGGACGTGGTTTAACTCGGGAGGGGGGGGGATTGGCATGGCCAGTGTCAATGTGAAATGCCCAGAGCTGGCAGACACTAGAACTTATGTTAAGGTAAAGATCCATCTATTCCTTGACACTTCTGTGTGTGGTGGCTCTTGATGCCTTGACCCCAGCCTCAGTCCATTCCTTGTGAAGTTCACTCAAATTCTTGAATCGATTTTGCTTGACAATCCTCATAAGGCTGGTTCTCTCGGTTGGTTGGGCATCTTTTTCTTCCACACTTTTTCCTTCCACTCAACCTTCTGTTAACATGCTTGGATACAGCACTCTGTGAACAGCCAGCTTCTTTGGCAATGAATGTTTGTGGCTTACCCTCCTTGTGAAGGGTGTCAATGATTGTCTTCTGGACAACTGTCAGATCAGCAGTCTTCCCCACGAGTGTGTAGCCTAGTGAACCAAACTGAGAGACCATTTTGAAGGCTCAGGAAACCTTTGCAGGTGTTTTGAGTTGATTAGCTGATTGGCATGTCACCATATTCTAATTTGTTGAGATAGTGAATTGGTGGGTTTTTGTTAAATGTGAGCCAAAATCATCACAATTAAAAGAACCAAAGACTTAAACTACTTCAGTCTGTGAGCACTGAATTTATTTAATACACGAGTTTCACAATTTGAGTTGAATTACTGAAATAACTTTTCCACGACATTCTAATTTATTGAGATGCACATGTATATATATATATATATATATATATATATATATATATATATATATATACTGTACTAAACATTAGTGTAAGAGACTTTAGTTTACACCATCCATTACATGGCAGAATCTAATAGAATTTGCTCCTAGCTTAGCTTATTTTAATTAAAAACATTTACAGGGGAAATACAAAGTTTATAGATGCTTTGATAATTGATCACACAAAAAAGTAGGTAAATAAAAACATGCACTCTAAAAAACACTGGGTTAAAAACAACACAATTTGGACAGATTCCATCTGGGGTTAAATTTACCCAGCAAATTGGGTTGTTTATTTAACCCAGCATAATGGGTTGATTTAACCCAGCTAATGGGTTTATTCATTTTTACTATATTACTAGCTTATTTTTTACTTCATACATTAAATAATGTTTACAGATTAACTTAAATCCTCTAAACCTTTCTAAAATACTCCACACAACCGCCGGTTTGCATGATAACTTCCTTTATTTTCCTTCATTTATCATTTACAGCATTGTTTATATCGTTTTTAATAGGCTATACATATTGCCTATATTTAAACTCGTTTAACAAACATTAGAAGAAAAATTCAACATTAAACAGAAGTAATTCACGTGTGATCGACCAGTCTCTGTTATTCTGTTTCCACCGTATGGAGCTGGTTCTCGTCCCCGAGCTGGAGTCGTGTTCGGCGGGGAACTGCTAACGGACCGCCGCCCTGCGGTTCACTCTTGCCGAAACATGCTGTGACTCCATAACCTGCCAATAAACAAACAATAAACAGCTCTGAAGACATGTTTTAACATACAAAGTATTATATTCTGTATGTTTATGAATAAAATCGTTTATTTTATGCAAAGCATCAGGCTTTTCCATCACGCGAAAAGACCGCAGACGCTCGTTAAAGGTGATTCACACCGCGCGCCTGTATGGTGCTCTGCATAAAATTGAACGATATACAGCACAGTAACGATTTTATAGATAAAATAGAGTGTACACAAACCTGTATTTTACCGAAGAATGCATCAATTCGATGGCACTTAGAACTGCACTCTCGTGAAGAGAAGACGCAAAATCGCCACAATAAATAACTCAACCGCTGGGTTACGTCTGACCCAGGATCTGAGTAACACAAAAACTACCCAAACATTGGGTTATGTCTGACCAGGAGCTGCAAAACAACCCAAACACTGGGTTTTTACATTTGACCCAGGAGCTGGGTAGCACAAAAACTACCCAAACACTGAAAAAATAACCCCAAAAAATGACCCAAAAGGCTCAACCCAGCATTTGGGTTAAAAAAAGAACCCAGGATTTTTTAGAGTGTGATAACCCCAAAACTCTCAGTAGTGGCTATATCCATATCAGTTCCACTGTCACACAATGTTTCTCTGGGTTGTATTTAACCCAGCATCCCTCCACACAGTGCACCATGCCAGAAAAAAAGATTTTAAAATGACTGCCAGAATGTAGTGTAACCAAGAAAATAGATTTGTATTGGTTTTATGTAAAGTTATTGCTTGAAGATAATGTGTTTTTACCCAGAGACAATATTGTGCAGTATAGGACTACATTCTTTCTAAAACACATTCAAAATTATGTTGAATTTTGACGCTGCTAGTGTGAAAGGACAAGGAACTGAACTCTACACACTTATCACAGAGACTTTCCTGGTATCATACATGTTTACTGCATCTATCCTGGCTATAAATCAGGGCTGGGTGACTTACAACGTACAGGCTGTAAATTAAAATTATTTTTAGAGATTGTGCACACAACTTGATCTGATTTAATTCAGAATTACAGCGGCTTCTTTCCACTGAGTGCAGAATATTTCCTTTCGCTATGTGTGCAGTCAGTCACATTCACTGCCATTCTGAGGAAGTACTTCAATGAGAAGAAGGGCATTATCTCAGAGGTCATTGTGTCAGTGTGAATTATTTGCCTGTTGCAGTTCCGTTTCAGATGAGTGATATGAATGTTTGTTTATAAATACAATAATTAAACCTATATGTAAGACATATATGATAAATGAGATTAAACAATATCAAATGAAACGTTCTCTGTCTGTAGATACTATTGCCTGGCTTCTGCATCTGCCCTACTAAAGTACTTTGAGTTTGTTCAGAACTCAATATATGCGCCTAAGTCGCTGAAAGTGATCTTCACCGGCAGTGAGCAGACAGCCATGATTGATGCAATATCAGCCAGCAACTTGGAGCTAGTGGTAAACCACAGAGATCACAGGTTACAGGACAGGACTTTTTTACCGTTTTAAGTTAACCTCCACGTATTTATATTACAGAATTCAACTGAAAGCTCCACAGAGAATTTGAACATCTGTCATCCACAAAGATCTACACATCCCCTACCCCAAGGTCAGCCCTGTTTCACAGACTTTATTGTATTTAAGTACTTACCAAAGCATGTAAAAATAGCACACAGATTTGAATTGGGTGTTAAAAGTGACAGTGACTGTCGGATCTTTGTTTACTGTGGGTGTTGCGGAGGAAGAACGCGACACAATGTGTGTGACTGAAGTGATGGTTGTACCAGAGCACGCTCCCAAAATGGCGGCGGCAGCGGAGCATGATCGCAAGATGGCGGCCACACTAGAGCACGCTCACAAGATGGCGGCGACAGCGGAGCACACTCACAAGATGTCTAGTCAAGTCACAGTTGATCGTCATGAGTTAAGTCAAGTTACAGTTCATTATCATGAGTTAAGTCAAGTCACAGCTAATCTTCCTGAGTCAAGTCAAGTCACAGCTAATCTTCCTGAGTCGAGTCAAGTCAAGTCACAGTTGATCTTCCTGAGTCGAGTCTAGTCACAGTTGATCTTCCTGAGTCGAGACTAGGCACAGTTGATCGTCGTGGGTCGTGGAAGATCAGCACTTCCCATATGGGGGGGTTGCTTTATGGTGTATCTGGGC
>NW_015505966.1:980915-981871 GCF_001515645.1 Sinocyclocheilus grahami
ATGGATCCACACGTCTCACGTCTCGTCAGCCCCGTTACAGAGACATTGTTTCGGGGTGTTTTTCTCCTCGTTTAATCCTTTGGTTGGAGGCTCTTTTAAGGCTGTTGTTTGGCATGATTATACATTCATTAGAACTGTACTGCACCACATGCATAAGCAGCATGTAAGTAGTTGTGATTTCAAGAAAAAGTTGTGATTTCACATTTGACTGTTTCTACTGCGTAACAGATATAGTAAAAAGTTATTTTTAGGTTACTGTATTGAGAATTTGCTTTCATAACAGCCATGGTTACCAGGAGTTGTAGGCCACTCAGAATAATTGCAAATTTGATCATTGTGAAATATAATTGACATGAGGAGGAATGCCACATGTACTCAGGTACATTCAGCCTAATTACACCAGAAACATTCAGTCAATTGCAACAATTCAGGCACACCTGCCTCCTGGAACTGCACCCACAATCATAATATTTTACTATTAACCAGATGCTTAAATGTTTGGCTGGCACCACACCATGGCAGGACTTTACTGATGTTGTTTTAATTTTATTCACAGCAATTGCACACTTCCTGGATATAGATGATCTGCTGTCTGCTCTTGTTCAGGTTCCAAAGCAAGAGACGGTAGGCGTAGGAAACACATTTACCAAAATATTGACTTAAAAGTTGTTGCTTTCTTATGAGAGTGATGGGTGGGTAATTGATTTCACACAATGTTCACTAACAAGCAAGACTTTGAAAGACTGTTAAAGACTTTTTAAGCCATCATTGTTAGAATTAGTTTAGCAGATTAGTAGTTTAGCAGTTACTCTGTTTAATTAGCAAAGATCATCTTTTTAATGGTTTAACCTTGTAGGTACCAGTGGCTGAAGCAAAAATAATGCAAATAATTCAGCTGAACCACATTCTGGAACTCGTCACATCAATGAAGGTAACTTGTGTCTATGCATTTTTTT
>NW_015505966.1:991473-991946 GCF_001515645.1 Sinocyclocheilus grahami
CACACACACACACACACACACACAGTATATGCTCAATTGTAATAAACCTAAAGGTTCTGCAAAAAGAAATAGTTCCAAAACGAATGAACAGGACATGAACGCTGAAATGATTAGTGTTCTCTATATATGTTGAAATGAATAGCCTATTAAAGTCCTCCATGTTTACACAAGATGGCGATACATAGCTATTTGTGTGTGTTTGTGTAAGAAAAGAAACAGTGGTATAATGACCAAATACAGAAACAGGACAGTTATAATGTCAAATAAATAATTATAATTTTATGTTTCATAATTATCATAAAACTATGATCTTCCATTTAATAAAAAAATATATTTAAAACGTCCAAATGGCATGAAAGGATGGAAACCAAATATATTTCAGTTAGATGGGTTACACTCTAAAGCAAACAAATAATATATAAAGACTGAAATGTATATATTTCACACACAAGCGCAGTAAAGATTTTTTTTTT
>NW_015505966.1:991956-1018842 GCF_001515645.1 Sinocyclocheilus grahami
GATCCACCATGGTGCCCCGCTCTGGAGGCCTCCCATCTGGTATCCCTACTCCTAGAGGTCTCCAGAGCGCTCTACTGGTAATTGGTCACCTTCTATTCATGGCACACTACAGGAAACCATTATTTAATGGTTTTAATGGTTAAAAGTTGATGGTTTGTAATGTTTGTAATGGTATTTGTAGTGGAAATCATTCAAATTTCTGTGATGGTTTCTATTGTTTTTGTCAGCAGGGCCACCATGGGTTTTGTGATGTTATTTGCCATAAATGTGATAGGATTGCTGTAATATTGTGAGATAGTAGCGACTGTTTGTAGTTGTGGTGGGCCTATTTGGGAGAAAATCCAGGGCCATTTTGTACTCCCAGTCCGTCCCTGCTCATAACTAATGCACAGACTCTTGGAACACTCACAGACAAGTGGAGAGACACAAACTCAAAGTAAACAACCCAGCTTTTACTACTAAGGTCTCAGGTACAGTTTGATATTTTGCTTGAGTCGGAACATGTTCTGTCAGTATCAGTAATACTAGCAGCCGTCAGGCCAGTGAGACTTGAACAGGCAAATTCACCCTTTTATTTTTAGAGTAGATTCATATCTGCACTTACCCCTATAAAACCTTCTGTAACACATTTGATAGGTGGATTTGTAAAGCCTCTAAATTATCAACATGATATAATTTACTGCATGCATTCTGTCATCTGGCTTATAGTTTATACTTTGTAGCAACTAGCTAGTAAAAGGCCTTTTAGTTTAATTATAAAAATGTCACCTTCGAGTTGTGGTACATGTGTCTTTATTCTGTGAAATGCATTGATTTTTGTAAAGTTAACAAAATAATGACCTTTATACTGATATTAATATTTCAATATGAAGATTTAATGAACTGAAGCAATGTAGCTTTACCGTATTATACTTTTTTTATTTTTTGAAAATCAGGTTAAAATGTAAAATATTGCAGACACTGCATCTCCCCAAATTACTACTACTACAAAAAAAAAAAACGGCTCTTTTATCATAATCTTCTTACTAAGGCATGTTATTGGGAAGAATTGTTGCATTTTGGTATTCAGAAATTATATTTATATGCATTAAGACCGTAACCATGTCTTGAACATTGGGGGGGACCAACTTACACACATACACTACCGTTCAAATATTTGGAATCAGTACGTTTTTTAAAGATGTTTCGTTCATCAAGGCTGCATTTATTCGATCAAAAATACCGAAAAAACGTAATTTTGTGAAATATTATTGCAATTTAAAATAACATTTTTATATTTTAATATACTTTAAAATATAATTTATTCCTGTGAAAAAAAAGCTGAATTTTCAGCATTACTACTCCAGTCTTCCTTCAG
The DNA here is from genome assembly GCF_001515645.1 of Sinocyclocheilus grahami. NCBI lineage: Eukaryota > Metazoa > Chordata > Actinopteri > Cypriniformes > Cyprinidae > Sinocyclocheilus > Sinocyclocheilus grahami. Next base: position 993,314 of record NW_015505966.1, read on the forward strand.
AAATCAATCTAATATGCTGATTTACAAAAATTTTTTCTTTTCTTCTTCTTCGTCGTCTTTTTTTTTTTTTTAAGAAATTAATGCTTTTATCCAGCAAGGATGTGTTAAATAGATAAAACGTGATAGTAAAGACATTGATTCAATAAAGATATTGTTAGAAAAGATTACACTGTAAAAAATGTATTGTCAAATTAACAGTAACTTACTGGCAACAATTATCCAGTAGTTGCTGTATTTCATTCAACAGTAAAATTACTGTAACACTAACTACAGTACTGTTTAGCTTACTGTAAAATTGAATACAACATTTTACTGTATTTTTTTACCATGTCAAAGTACAGTATTACACTGTTGATTTTTAATAATACTGTATAGTATTATACAGTTATGAAATGTTATTTTAATTTATTTTATAGTGCTACTGTATAAACTTTAGAATTTGTAGAAAACCTGGAAAAGTGATATTTCAACTGTTGATGGGAAATAGGAAAAATAACAATTGAAGCTTTAACTGCACAAAAACAGTTTATTTAAATTTTTTAACAATACATTAGTAAAAACTAATGACATATAACAATAAAAATCTGTTTTAAAATAAGACTAACTGGGTACAACAGGGCTAAAGGCGCCCCGGGGAAAAAGGGAGATGGTCCTCACTGCAGAACACAAGATCCAGGGGGCGAGGTTGGATCCAGATCCAACTCCTCCCACCTTACATATACCTAACCCTACCCGTTTCCACCCCTTGATCTCTAAACCCACCCATCTCCACCCCTAAACCTACCATCTCCACCCCCTAGATGTGGATCCCACCCCGCCCCTTGGATCTTTGTTCTGCAGTGAGGGGCTACTGGAAAAAGGTGCCTTTGATATTATTTTAATCTAAACCACTAGATGGCACAAAAACGTGGTGTAGCACTTTCCAAAACATTTGCTTTTCAAGATGCACGTGTATATCTGTCTGATCCTTGACACAATAGGGGGCAGCAGTGAAAAGATGACTCTGTGCTTGATCTAATATTTTATGTTTTTTAAAATGTTGTAGATTTAAGTAGTAAATGAGAATCGATCAAATGAATGCACATATTTTGAGACAAATGTCTTCTTTATGATTTTCAGTTTTGTTTAAGTTATTAAAGCAACAGTTTTTAAATAACGAAAGAATATGTAAAAGTATGGTATTTGGGGTAAAAAGCGCCCCTGCTGTTGGGGCTAAAGGAGCAGTAATTAACATGATAATTAATAGATGGCTGACTTTTCCATTTGTTGACATTCAGATGGTAAATATCATATATTATGTTGGGTGTCCATATTAGAGATAATCACCATGTTTAGAATGAAACCATCATATTTAAAAACATGATATTAACCATATCATATAATAAAATATCATTTGTTGTTACTACTGTAAATATATATTCAATTATTATTGGATCTCCTTCAATACTTTCAGAATCTTTACTTATTAAAATGATTTTGTTTCTGTATTTTAAAATATATTTTTTATATTACCATATTATCTTTAGCCCCGTTGTACCCTAGTATTTTGAATAAACGCTATTCTTTTTATCCTTTTATTCATCAAAGAATAAAAAAAAGCAGTATCACAGGTTCCATAAAAATACTAAGCAGCACAACAGTTTCAACACTGTTAATAAATCAGTATATTAGAAGGATTTCTGAAGGATCATGTGACACTGAGTACTGGAGTAATGATGCTGAAAATTCAGTGCTGCGTCACAGAAATTAATTCTATTTTAAACTATATTAAAATAGAAAACCAATATTTAATATTTCACAGTATTACTGTTTTTTTCTGTATTTTTGACCAAATAAATACAGCCTTGATGAGCATAAGATACTCCAGTAAAAATCATAAAAAATCAAACTGATTTTGCTCTAAAGCAAACAAATAATATATAAAGACTGAAATGTATATATTTCACACACAAGCGCAGTAAAGATTTTTTTTTTACCTCTTAACTGTCCCCCATTTTTGAACATTGAACAAAGTGCACTATCCAACCTTAAATTGTTCTAATTCATGAACAAATGCATTTTGTAATATGATTTTGAATGCCCATTTCCATAGAAATGCAATGTTCAATGGGAGTTTGCAGCAGTGACAACAGCGTTCTGTAAACAAACTCATACACTCATTTTCAGCGACGCCCTGGTTGTAGTATAGCCTGTAGTGCAGGGTTCCTCAAATCTTGCCCTGGAGGGCCAATGCGCAGCAGAGTTTAGCTCCAACCCTGATCAAAATCACCTACTTGTGATTCTCTAATGATCCTGAAGACATAGATTAGCGTGCTCAGGTGTGTTTGATTAGGGTTAGAGCTAAACTCTGCAGGAAAGTGGATCTCGTGGGCCAGATTTGAGGATCCCTGCTATAGTGAATGTCTCAGTTTAGGTCCCCCCCACAAAGTTTGTATAGTTGGTATGTTCCACATGTTCCATCGATATACTGTAATCGGAATATACAATGCATTCGCTAGTAAATAACCGCAGCAGGAGAGTATCTTTATGTCAACACGCAGATTAACAGAAACACAACACTGCTGTGTGAAAGGAACTGGACCTGACAACGTTCTGTAACGTCATACAGTGAAAGTTAAAACTCTTCTGAAACTTAAAAAAAAAAAAAAAAGTTTTCTGAATCTTGTGTGTTCACAGTAACGATATCACAGCGCGTGAATACCACATTGAGATCTCACTCGTGCCATCTTGCCCTTAAAAGCGAGAATGATAAACTTTCATGAGGAAGCAGCACTGGTCTGATCGTTCAGATAGCTGATTAGTTTTAGGGGGCTGAAGCCCACTTAAAAAAGGGTCTAGAACTGCCCCTGTAGTACAGCACTATATATTTAATCATGTCTGGAAACTTGACAAGTGTGTTTTATTGGGGTAAATGATCTATGAGCATTTCACATATTTCTATGCACACTAATAATATGAAACTACTGCCGCTACAGTACGGTTATACACATTTATTGCATTTATTTTCAATAAAACAGAAAAAGGCTTAGACGATTCCTTATCCCGTGGCTCTCTCTAGTGGATAAAATTAATAGCACAGCCTTCATCTTCCAGTTGAAATGGCTGATAGTTTAGAATTTGATTTTGGCAGGGGCTATTTGAATACAATGAATTCTATTTACACTATTTAATAATAGGAGTATTTTCTTGCAGTAATAGTAGTTTGATGCTGTTCGTGTACTACTTAGTGCAAATAGTGGCCGATATCTGCACCTCATTATTGTAGTAGGCTACATTATAAAACAGTACAGGCTACAATAATAACGTATTGAGTGTAAATTATAATTTGTATTAAAATTATTAAATGGATGCCGCCCCTACGGTAAATGATCTATGTAACCAATAGCCACACGGTTTTTTAAATTTTTCGATAATTTCCTTCATTTTTATTGAAAATATATGCCCTTCCGATGTGATACGGGATGTGAAAAGGGAGAAGAATGAGTTCGGCAGAAGGCGGAATCGAACTCGGGTCCATTGCATCAAAAAACAGCTATTTCGAGCTTTACCACCTGTGCCACTGAAGCTGGAAGTTGTAAGATGTTTTTTTTTGCAGTGTTGTGTAACATTATTACACGTTGGTAGGCGGAATTAGTTTAAGTACCCTCTGCCAAAATGAAAACAAAATAATGATTAAAAATAGCCTACAGGAGCGTTTTATTTTCATGAGAGGGCAATCGAATGTGCCGTTCTCTTTTGGGCTCCGTACCTTGTCGTCTATCCGCCATAAACATTCATAAAGGGCGGCACTCGTCATTAAATTATGCACATATCCAAAAAGGAATTCATGATATCAGCAATTAAATGTAATTCTTAATTCTAAATGTAATTCTTAATTCTTGAAATGTTCATTCTTGATATCAACAATTTAATTGTCACTAGTGACAATGTTCATTTCTGACATCTGAAAATGTATTTCTGATATCAACAATTGGGAGGGTAATTTCTGATATCCAAAATGACTTTTGTTACTAGTAACAATCACATTCATGATATCAGAAATTAGCATTGTCACTAGTGGCAATTAAATAGTTGATATCAATAATTAAATTGTTGATATCAAGAATAGACATCTGTACTAGTAACCACGTGATTACTGATAACAAAAATAAAGGTTTTTACTAGTAAGAATTGTATTTCTGATATGTGAAATTCGAATTTCAACTAGTAAGAAATCAATTCTTGATATCAACAATTGATTTTGAATGGCAGCCTATGGTGACATTTAACTAGTGAAAATACAATTACAGATATCAAAAATAGCAATTGTTACTAAATCTAATTCCTGATATCAAGAATGAACATTTTAACTAGTAAAAATGCAATTGTTGAGATCAAGAATTCATATCCTGAGAATGAATAAAAGTCAAAACGGCTTGCCATATACAGCCCATTCATCAAGAGCAAGAGCTCCACCTCTCGCGAGATTTCCGTAGCTCGTCTTCCTCTCTCTCGCTGCGCTTCAGCCCACACTGACCTGACCCTGCCAGAGCGAAACAAGTCGACGTGCTGCCTACAACCGGCCCGGAGCCACCGTCCACAGTGCGTCCACTTAAGCAACGCCTTTACATCCCGACAGTAACAGTAACAGCGAGGACACCACCGCAGGTACGTGAAGCAGCGGCTTTATATCCAGACTGTGGCAGTGAAGTGAAGCGAAGCGCGAGAGGATGGAGCAGATCACACGGGGCCTAGCGCGCGGTCTGCTCCGCTGCTCCCTCTCCGTGCCGTGCCGCCGGAACACAGGCAGCCTTTCACTGGACAGGGGTTTGGATATAAATGCTGAGATCCAGGCTGGCGGTAGACCGAGAGGGACGCGAGCTCACGATGTTAGTTAATTTGTGCTTTGCGTGCGGGTTTTAAGCTGAACAAGCTGATGTCCGATCAATCCACGCCTATTTCTTTAAAGCTAAAGCTAAGCTAGTGATACTAATAAGTGCGATAGAGCTGAAGACATGCGCTTTCGTTCTCCTGCTGTGATATTGTCACTGTCTTTCGCTGTCGAGCTGAGAAACGCGCTTGACTAGGCTGTCCAGCAGGCTGTGCTTGAGCTGCTGGTTAGCGTTAGCTGCTCAGTCATGTGTTCTGGTCAGCGAAGTGTCAGTCAGTTCTTTAGTAAACAGGTCGACCTACTTTAAATCCCGACTGTCATGCAGTCGTTTCAGCGAGGGACAGGCGTTGTGTAAGGACTTTGCTCCTTGTCCTGACCTACTGTTATCTTATCTCGAAGGAGTGAGCTTTATTGTAGACCTGATGTAAATATCCACCTCACAGTGAAAAACATCTTGAGTTTTCATTGAAACGCTTATCGCTGCCACTGGAGCCTGGTTTGACTTTAGTAGTCCTGGTCCTTCGCACATTCCTCTCGATTGTCTGTCAGAAGTAGTTGGGTGGCTTTTAATAGTCGCTTTAAGTTTGCGCATGCGCACTGACGTGTCATTCAAAGCAATGGGAGGAAGCCTTCATGGCAAGGACACATGTGTCCAGACCTCATGAAATCACTATTGTGCTGTGGCTTTTAATCCATGCTTGGTGTAGCACACTTCTAAGGGTTTACTACTTCTAGCGGGTATATTTCAAATATACATTCATTTCTAATGGGAAGATAAATCTCAAATTTAGATGACTCCTAGATTGCAACAGTTGGGTTTCAGGAAGTAAAAATGGCACTCATTTTGACCATGAGAATTTTTTAAATTTTTTTATAAATAAAGTATAAAGCTTTAAAGACAGACCTACTGTGAGCTCCAACGATGTTAATCGATAGTATATGCGTTTGTTGAAGCCATCAGCCTGTATTATTTCAAAATAATTTTTAAATAATTGTTTTACATTGGGATTCCTGGTGAAAAACTGCATTTACGCAAGATTCTGCAAAGAAATCTCCACAAATTAAAACAAGCAAATTGCGCTCTTTAGCATCCACCCACTTCCAAGAAGCACTGCATGACTTCCTTTGCTCTCAAACTATTTAAATATTTGTATGTATATATTGCAAAATATGAATATCTCTCTCTCTCTCTCTCTCTCTCTCTCTCTCTCTCTCTCTCTCTATATATATATATATATATATATATATATATATTGCAATAAACGTAAAATATATAGTTTCTATATGCATAATCAACTAGTTTGATATTTATCCATAATTTTTATATCAGATTTTGCCGTTCACATTGTTTCATGTTAAAGATGTTAAGTACACAGTCTTATACCTTTTTGTCTGTTGCACAAATTTTTTTTGCTTCAAATCTAAATTTGTAATATTGTGATTCACCTTGCAACATCAAGTAACTAATCATGGTCATCGCCTGTGATGTAAATTCAAACATTGGCTTTTTATTAAAGGGGTCATATGATGCTTTTTTAAAGATCATTATTTGGTGTAACAGAATATGTTGGCATGCTTTAATGTTCAAAAAACATTATTTTTCAAATACTGTACGTTATTGTAGATCCTCTATGCCCCGCCTCTCTCAAACGCTTCATTTCTACAAAGTCCCTCCTTCTCACAAGCGCAGTCTGCTCTGATTGGCCAGCTGACCCAGTGCATTGTGATTGGCCGAACACCACAAGCACTCGTTGGAAATGTAACGCCCCTTACCATAATCACAGCTTAAGCTTTCAAAATAAATGTAAAGACAGTAAATAATGTCATTAGTTTTACCATCAGTTCAAGCCCGAAAGGGGAACAGAGTCGCGTGACAGACACAGTGATGAAGCTGGTATGTGTTTGCAGTACACAAGCCACGGTTAAGACAGCTGACTCCACTGTGATGTGACCCTGTCTCTCTCACATGCACACACACGATGCGCAAAACTCCGTATTTGAACAGTCAATAGCAAATACTTACACTAATAACAAAACAGTAGCTGATTCAGAATAGAATTAGAATATTTCCACATAGTGAGGTAGATATGTGGGGGCGTGTTGGAACGAGCCGTTTTAGGGGGTCGTGGCAGAGTCTTAACTTTGATAAAGAATATCTCTTTGGTTTTGAGACTTTAGTCTTTGCAACTTCAGGGATCTTATCTGTGCACAATCAGCTTGTAACACTCCAAAGAGAAAGGAAAACTTGAAATCGCATCATATCACCCCTTTAAAACACAAAGCATAAGTCTAGTCCCAAAAACATCTTTCAATAGAAAATGTCATTACAGAAAATTGTGTTATTGAAGCATTTTGTGAAGTCTGTAAGTTTGTTTATATTGGTGAGGAGCTGCTCTTTTCACACATTGCCACCTTTGCACCAATATTGTGTACCCTTATTTTCCTCTCTTTGTCTGAACCATTGTTCTGAGAAGTGTGTATTTAAATAAGCACAGAGAGGTTTACGTAATTAAGACAAGTAGATGACTTCATTTTCACTTCCTGTGCCTCCTGAGCTGAAACTCACAACACAACAAAGAAAGGCTTTCCTATCTTTATCCTTCATGTTTCTGAGGGACCATTTGAATGTTTTGAACAGTTCTGTACAAATTGATTAAAACGGGATATATTTCAGTTCATTTCCTAGTTCAGGGACTTAAAAGTCATGTGAGCAGTAGTCGATCATGGCAATAGCTATGTTTCCATCACCCTGTTTTTATGTGCATTGCATCAGAAACGAGTGATGGTAACACCAAATTTCGAAAAAGAAAAAAAAACGCTTAATTCGCAAAAAAGTTTTTATGCTTGCTTGAGGTGGTTTTTGACTATGAACTCACTAGGAAGTGACGATTTTGTTCTATTGGACTCGTTGGATGGAAACAGTGCTTGTTCGCGAATGTTTTATGCGATATTCCAATTTTGTGCATAAGTTAAATTTGCAGCTTTGGATGGAAACCCAGCTATTGATTGGCTGTGTTTGAATTGGAATATGTTGTGTGTGTACTGCCTCCAATTTGATAAAAATAGGCTGAAACGGTTTGCAATATGTAACGAAAAACGTTTAGTTGGCACCGTAATATGAAATATCAGGTTACCTCATTGTATTGCATTTTTAATTGTGGAATTTAGTTGTCATCTTGGAAATAATGCTGATTTTAATACATTTAAATTCTACATTTTTTAATACATTTTAAAATCATAGAAAGTATTTTTATACATTTTAAATGTGTATTGTTAAATTTTGGCAGCCTAATCAATGAGATATTAAAAATAAGGGTTATTACATCTGGTTGACCACATTGCATTGTGGGATACAATATCCATCCTAGTAAACTCTGTGATATACATATTGGAAAATATAGGCCAGATGGGTATTCCATGCATGCAGTTCGCATACTATGCTCTACACTACAGAAATAGAAAGCGTAGTATAGCAGTATGGTATTCTGAACATAGCCAGGCAAAGTGTTTACTAATCCAGATGAAAGTGTGGCATTGTGTTGTTGAGCAGATAGTTCCACTTTGCTTGGTACCAGCTACATAAAGCAACAGTCTCTGGCAGATTTGCCATAGCTAAACACCTATGCCTGTGGCAGCATTTACAGACGCACTGCTTCTAAGTGATTCACATCTTTGTTTTTCATTTTCCTCTTAGCAGGGCAAAGAAAAGTACACGTAGGTTAGAGCAAGTGAGCGCACCACACCCATCTCCACTTTGTTCTCTGTCCACAGGGCTGTGTGTATCTAACACACGTGAAGCCTAAGAAATGTTTCCACTTACTTAACAAGGAATATGCAAGTAAGGGCAATGAGCAGATTTAGCTTACACTTCAACAGCTGCTTGTCCTGTCTTGTATGTTTTCAAAATTCCTTTCCTGCGTTTGCCATAATCTAGTATGCTTTCACAGAAGTATTTTCACACAAGGATTATATTTTAGGCTTTTTTTTTTTAACATTTACATAAAATGTTTAGCTGACTAATTAGGGCTGCAATGACTAGTTGATAAGCAAACTAAGTGTAGTCATTTTAATCAAAACTACAAAATTTATTGTTAAACATTAAATTAATTTTAGTGTTCAAAAGTTTGGGGTCGGTAAGACTTTATGCTTGAGGGTCGAAAGTCTCCTATGCTCACCAAGGGTGTTTTTCTTTTATTAAAAGTACAATAAAACCGTAATAATATCAAATATTATTGCAATTTACAAAAACTGTTTTCTATTTTAGTATATTTTAAAGAATATTTTATGTAAGCAGGTATGATTGTTGATATTAATGAAAACTTTAAGTAATATTTTAAGTATAGATTTTAATACTTACGCCCATCCAGAATCATCATCATTATTATTATTATTATTATTGTCTTTGTATGAATGAAACTAATTATTTTTAAGTGTCTGATAATGGATATTGATTTAATCTTTTGTTTTATTTCTGTTTTTTCACATAATTAATACATGATTATTAAACTACGGCTGTAAAACATGCATTATGAATGTTTTGCTATAAATAATTAATTTCATTAATTATTAATGAAAACCATATTGGGAACTCACCACATGGTACCATTTTTTGGTAGACCCTATGATCAATAACCCCCCCCCCCCCCAAAAAAAAAGTGAATATCAATGGAAAATATGGCTCAGACCGGTTACCTTTTTTTATGCAATCATTATAATGGAAAATCGGAGAAATGCTGTGGAATGCATTTAAACATGGCAAAATGTGTTAAGCTGAGCTAATAGTACTACAATTTTTTTTCTGGTAGCTGAAGGCACAATCTGATTAGACAAAATATTTAATAAATGTGCACACACGGACTTGTGTAAATGACCTGCATTCCAGTTCCACCCTGATTCTATCTTGGCCTGTCATGGGACTAATTGTTGGTTAAGAACATGACATACTATAAATAAAGAGTTCATATGCATCTTTCACGGAAATGGTTTCTTTTGGCTAATTAATGTTGTGAGATGTGACCGGAAATTGGAGACTGTTAGACTGATGGCCTCTTTAAGGACTCCTGGGAAATTGCAGTAGAATGGTGCTCCTAAATGGATTCTTAATGTAATCGGCTTATCCATATTCCCAATACGGTAAATCTGTCGGATATGCGGAACTGAACAGACTCCAGTCAGACACAGAGCAAACGGCTGTTCCAGGACCTGGTGCTTCTTGTCACTGGTTTTCCTCACTGTCCTGAAGGCAGAATTCAGCCAGACATGTCATCCAGTACAACAGTGCACGGTTTGCTGTTTGCTTCACATTTTGTACGAAAGCACTCAACCAAACGTCCATTTTTTTGGCTTCCATCAAGAGGCCGTCTTTTCCTTGTTGCCTCGTTGTAATTAAACAGACAAGACATCGTTTTTTTTTTTCTTTTCTTTTTTTCTATGGTAGTAAATAGGGCTGCACGATTAATCGCATGCGATATTTAACGCGCATCTTGTCAGAAAGCCGGTTCTGTAATCAGCGGTAAATCTCCATCAACTGCGGGCTTTCACATGGAGCAGCATTAACTACACAGAGCCGTTGTTCACTGACGAGCTGCGCTAAAAATCGCGCAAATATGAACGTGGTTTGGCGCAGCTCGTCAGTGAACAACGGCTCTGTGTAGTTAATGCTGCTCAAACCGTTTCCTTCTGTCCGACTCAGAGTTTTTCATTATCATCAAATTATTGTTAACTAAAACTAGGGTTCGGTATCGTTTGAATTTTATCGATTCTGATTCTACTTCTCAATTCCGATTCCTATTGATTCCTAGTTTCGATTCCAATAAGATAAAAAATCATTTTTTAAGTCAAAAAAACATTTAGATGTCAAACATTTATTGTCTTTTTACAAAGCATTCTGTTGCAGCTGAATAACATGAGCAAAAATCAGCAGCCTACAGAATACTGCAAGAGGAATTTTGCCTATGCTTTAAAAAACAATACCACAACAAAAACAACTAGATTAATATAAATTTCAAATATTAAAGTGTTAAAGACAAGTAAACAGTCAGTAATAAGATAGGAACAAACAAATCAATTAGCAATATCATAAATAAATGCAACTGAACAAAATTTCAGGTACAGAAACTGTAATTAAAAGTTTAAAAAAACTGCATAGTTTTCTTTTCATAAATAAAATATTAGAGGTCGATCGATAGTGGATTTTGCCGATACCGATAGCTAGGTTGGACCACGCTGGCCGATACAGATTAATTAACCGATTATTTTAAAATTGATACTGAACAAAAACTAAAATAGTGCTTTATTAACAAAACCAGTACTGAACCATACTAGTAGTAGTAGTAGTAAAAACAAGGAACAATACTTACACAGCTTTCATTAATCTTAATGCTACAAATGGACTCAAGTGTTACCATTTCATTTCAACTGTCATGCTTAAAGATGCACATCTTTAAATATATACACAAAGGCTATAGCATTAAAATTATATACATATAGATATTGTATGTATACTCTCAGACTTGAAATGCTTTTATTCTTGAACACTTGATGATTATCTAATCAAAATAAAAGCGCAGCGCTGAGTCTAGGAGAACTCACCGGTATCACACACACTCTGGACACATCGCGTTCAACTCAAGCAGCGGTCTAAAACAGTTTATTTAATCACCAAACAGACACAAGTTTACTTCAAGAATTAACAATTTGGTATAGATGAGTTTGAAGTTCGGCGTTTAAAAAACAGAGCAAACGGAAAGAGAAAGTGCGACCTATATTATAGCTCTATAAATGAAGCACACAGACTTTATTAGAGCCACAGAAAGACAAACGTTTTGCTGAAAATGCACAATACACAATTCATTATGTACATTAACAACGATTCGGGACCAATATAATGTAATTTAAAGGAAAACTATGTGAATGGCGCTCTGTGGCGCGGCAGGATTTTCTGTCGGCTGCATTTAAATCCACGTCTGAAGTTTCCCGCTCTGTTCAGCATGCAGTATCATGCGTCTAAACAAATAGCACGGGCTGTCAATGATTTCAACCACTAGAGGCCGCTCTCGCACTGTATAATGACAGCAGACCCTTCTCAGCCGCTCCAGCAATGGACGCAACCCGGGAAAACTATCGGCATGGATTTTTGACGATAACCGATAGTTCCAGCAATCAACTATCGGTGCCGATTAATCGGCAAAACCGATACATCGGTCGACCTCTATAAAATATAGATAATTCAATTAAAGGGGTCATATGATGTGATTTAAATTTTTCCTTTCTCTTTGGAGTGTTACAAGCTCTTGGTGCATAAAGAAGATGTAGAGTTGCAAAGGCTAAAGTCTCAAATCCAAAGAGATATTCTTTATAAAAGTTAAGAGTCAACCACGCCTACCTAAAACGGCTCGTTCTAACACGCCCCCACATGTCTACGTCACGATGTGGGAAGATTTGGATAATGCCGCCCAAATGTTCACGCAAAGAAAGAAGGCGTAACTTTTATTCTCGCTGTAGTATTGCTGCAGCCATGTCGTGAAGGCGCTGTGTGTTTCGTTGTGAAAGCAAAACTACTTTGTTTGGTCTTCCAAAAGAGGACACAACTAGAAATCAGTGGTTAAGTTGTATTTACAACACTGTTCCAGAACAGTTCAACCCAAATATTCAGATGTGTGCTGCGCATTTTATGGAGGACGAGGACTGTTTCCTGAACCAGTAGCCTACAATGCGTCTGTGGCACAAAGGCTGTTTCTGTAAAGTGGGGCAGTTCCAACTTTGCATGGACAGTCTGGCGCTTCTGACTCACAGCCTGTTAGTATGTTTTTTTAATTTATATATAAATAATTTGCCACTGATGATTCAAACGCGAGTTTTGAGCAGTGTAGAGTATGCTTGTTGTTTGTTGTTTCTCCGATCACAAATGCAAACATGGTTTTATGTTTACGCAGCGCGATACGCAACGCATAAAAAGACAGTATAAGTCATTATTATGTCCCCACTGGATGCAACAAATGCCTCGTTTGTAATGGGTTTTATTGGTTTTGTCTCGTCCTGCTGGGAGACGGCATCACAGTATGTTAAGGGGCGTAACATTTCTGTCACACGCTTGAGGTATTCGGCCAATCACAATGCACTGGATAGCTGGCCAATCAGAGCACACCTCGCTTTCTCAGAATGATGAGCTTTGTAAAAATCGACACGTTTCAGAAAGGTGGGGCATAGAGAAGCAACAATAATGTACATTATATGGAAAATAATGTGTTTTTTTAAGCTTAAACCGCATAAACACATTGCATTACACCAAATAATGTTCTTTTTAGCAACATCATATGACCCCTTTAAAGTTATTAAATATATTCAGTCAAGATCAGTGAATGATTTTCTTTGTTCTTTGATTAACATTAATGACAGGCAGCGCATTTATTAGGCTGCTTTCTCTTTAACACCAAACACACGCAGATCTAAAAATACTGTACATGTGTGTTTTCTTTCTCATCTGTTTACATTCACGTAAGACAAAAACGGCTGTGTTTATGATGATATACTGACGTAATTTTCTGCATATTGGTCGACAAATATGAAAAGTCAATTTCGGCCCGGAACAACCTTTTCTACAGTGGAAATACACGGAATGGTTCGAGAACGGACACATACTGGGAACCCGTACCACAACCTCTGTTCTCTGTGCTCGCACTTGCGCTTCGTGTGCGCTGCATGCAAACAGGGCACAAGTTCTTTCCGTTCCTGCACTTAAATCGTTTTTAATCGCATTAAAATGCGAACGCAGGAATTGTTAAGCAGAATCGAAATGCACGCATCTTGTCGAATACCCGGTTCTTGGAAATTTGGAACCGGTTCTTAAAATAAAAAACATTACCTTAATTAAAATAAAATATAAAAAATTCAGCTAATTCCCAAGGCAACATTTCTCAGTTTTTTTAGTTTACTAAAATTACGGAAACTAAATAAAAAAACAACTATGTAGACATATTTTTAAAAAATTTATTAAAATGTCAAAAACACAAAAAAAGTACTAAAACTTTACCTAAAATGAAAACAGAAAATATAAAAATAAAATCTAAATCAAAATATGAACAAAAACTATAATAGTATATTGATACTAAAACCATTTTTTCCTTAAACGGCCACACTGAGGCTTTTTAATGGCTAAGCTTTGGATAGATTATCATTGAAGGGGGAATCAGTGCCGTTTTCAGATCTGCGACCACTCCGCATCCGAGTGATATTTTCCCGGCTGGATATTTTTGTTGTTTGCAAAGCCCCTCTGCACTTGAGTTTAGGATGTCAATTGAGTTAGCGATGGGTGTCTTGAATGACCGCTCTGGCTTTGCATAGCTCCACAGTGTCATCTGTTCAACAAACAAATGCTTTATTTTATATGATAGAGGCTGTTTTAGCTTTGTTTTTGCTAAATAATAGCTCAGTGATCATATTGCTCATTTACAGTCTTTGTTCTCGCTGAAAAAAGTGGATGTGTGAGAGTGAGTGTGGTGCTTAGCTTGATGTCAATAAGTAAACCCAGATTGCTGCCCTCAGCACACGTACTAATTGGATCATACCACTGCGAAAGGGTGGAGGTGGAACAAACAAGCCAGAAATATAGAGGAGGTGATTAGGTGTGATTTTTAGAGTAAGAGAAGCAAGTAAAAGTCAACCACCGAGGAGGCGGCGTTCCTGGGCAGTCGGTGAATACTGTTGGTTGGCCATATTAGAACATCTTATGCAATTTGCTGAATAAGTTTGCCAAGGTGTGATATTTTTGCTTTGCCTGAGGCATTCTGTTATGCATTGCCTGCTGAAAGTACAAATGGATAGCAACTGACAATACACAACTTTATCTCAAGATGTTTAAGATGATAATGAGATTGATTCTGATTCTGAGGGGGTAATCTGATGTGGTTTACCTGTAGGTCTGTTGCTTAGAATTAGACTACCACAAAAGCAATATAATATCCAAAGAGCGTTATGTAGTTGCAGGAAAAGGACGCCATATCACCATGTACACACTGCTGCTAAATACAGGGGTCACTCTTATTGTGCTGTCTCATTAGGCTTATATGTACAAATAATTGTTGGCAAACTGTTAGCAGCTATGTTTGTGGTTTTGCAGCTGCAAGATGTAATGCGGTTGCCACTAGGGGTGTGCGATGTTGACAAAAAGTAAAGTCTTGATATTTTTGGTGATAACATTAATTAGGCAATATTTTCTGGGAGTGCGTGCTTTGGGTGCGTGCAGCTGCTGTGCACGCATTAAAAACAGTGCCTGAGTAATGAATAGAGTTCTTTCGCTGCTTCTTGTTCTTTTAAAATCGCTTGAACTTGTAAATTGGCATATTAATCTGCGAATCACATGCGTGCCTATACTGTGGAGCCTGTTCCATACGTATCACAGATCAACTGCGATTTGTTTAACCCGTAATATAGCCTATGACATATCAGAACAATCATTAATTTAATAATTGAACATTTAATTTACAAGAAATCGTCAAATTGCTACTCCATAGCAATCGCATACAATAAAACGAAAATACAGAATAATTACAACAATCATTAACGCGCAATAAATAACAGTGTGTCATACACATTTTTCCCAGAACGTTCTTGCGACCCGGTAGCAACACTTCCACGGCTCGGTACTGGGTCGCGACCCGGTGGTTGGGGACCTCTGACCTAAAATGAAGGAAATCATCATTGGGAAAAATTTATTTGAAGTGTAATTTGACTGTTTAGTTTGGCTCATGTCCCATTAATTTATTTACATTTAGTCATCTAGCAGACTCTTTTATCCAAAGCGACTTACAAATGAGGACAGTAGAAGCAATCATAACTAACAAAAGAGCAACAATATGGTAAGTGCAAATGACAAGTCTCGGTTAGCCTAATGCAGTACTAGTGTGACCAGACTAGGGCTGTCAAGATGGCTGAAAAACTAAATTTGAATTTTTTTACTTTAATATGATCAATATTCTAATTTAAAAGGCATAATTTCAGTTAGGGGGAAAAAAGCTTTTGGCTTCTCTCCTGAGGCCACAAGAGGGCGCATCGAACAAAATATTATGCACGTTTCTTCAAAGCATAATAAAATAACACGACTATCTTTGAAAAAGTGCATTAACGTTTATTTAACCATATATAATTAGTTGCTTAAAGAGCAGGTCATATTGGTTTTTGAAAAAGATCTCTTTTGCAGTTTATAACGTAGCTATCCTTAAATGAAAACAATCTGCAAAGTTGTTAATCAAAAAGTGCATGATAAATAAATATATTGTCTCTCAAGAGAGTCGATTCTGAATCGCCTTAACGAGTCGTCATATTTTCGAATCTTTTGCCTGTTACCGGTATATGTCACTGGGTAACACATTTGCATAATCCCGCCTGCCCGCGAAATACAAACAGAGTCTGACCTGCCCACAAACACTTCCGCTAGTTAGTGTTTACATCATGTTGAGAAGACGCTGTGTTCAAGGATACCACAGAAATACAATTCGACTAACAAGCTCTCCGAACCACAACCTGTAAGTACGATTGATACGTTATATGTACATTTTCAAAGTGCTCAAAATATCACGTTTTTGTGCTAATATGTGATGTACACCTAGTGCAGCTTTAGGTTTCCAGGTAAGATATTGCTTTCTTACTGAAGTAGTTCTGATAATTCGCTGTGAACCCACTATTTCCTAAGAATGTGTCGATTAATGTAGACTGACGTTCTAATTACTTCGTTTAATAATAAAGAATGTAGTGTAGCGCACAGACTTTATAATCATTGTGAAATTGCTGTTTATTTTGCTGCACCGGCAGTTATAGGGTTAATGCGGGAAAAACGAGTGAGTTCGTTAGGCTGGTGCGCCTGTGATGCAGCTGTTCTGCGTTCTGATTAAAAGTTAAGACCGCATCTTTTGTCTGTCGGAAGTCTCGAGACATGTTTTTTAAAAGTTGAACTTGCATTCATTTTAAACATGCGGCTCTCTTGTGCAAGACGCGAGTGCAGCAGTGATAGATGTCCCTCTAGAAAATGCGGTAAATATGCGTTCTGTGTGAACGGCTTGGTTTTGGTTTTGACGTAAACAACATCTTCCCCGCATTGATTGTTCTCTTTTTCTGCGATATTTTGAATGAACAACGTAGCAGCGCCGCATCTAGTGGGTTCAACTGGATAGGCTAACAAAAGCGTTAAAATGCAACCCTTACATCGTCGTCGCATTTCGTGCGCCACTGATAAGGCTGCCTGACGCACACCTAAAATCCGAATGCAATGTTTTTGCATTTGAATGTGGATTTTTATTTTAAATTCGAAGAATATTCTAAATTAATTTTTTGTTTTACAGCCCTAGACCAGACGTCCCATTTTTTTTTATTTATATGGAGAGGGTGGAGTTATGACTTATGCTGCAGCCGGCCACCAGATGACGATCAAAGATTTGGCTTCACTTTTTAGGTCAGATAAGGCACACTTGGTCATTTCATTAGAGCACGAAAAATTGCAGCTGCTCTGAGACGCACAACAGTTTTGCTCCAGCTTTTTTGAACATATTTTTGTTGGGGAAAAACTGACAATATTATGTCCAAAATGTAACTCACTCAATATCAACTACATTTTTGTTCAACCTTTGTATAAAATCAACACATTTACGATCGCAATAATGAGCTGATATTTGGGAAAACTGTGTTCCTACTTGTGTGATATTACTTTATATCATATCTTACAAATATCCAAAACAAAATCTCATTCAGGGATATTTTTTGCCCTAATAACTTTTCAAGTATAGTGTCATCCAGTAGGCTTCATGAAGCATTGAATGGTTTTGGACTCTCAAGACTTGTTTTTGTTTGTTTTTTTGCAAAGTGAGTGACATACTCGATTATGTCAGCTCCCATATTGGTAAAATTGTAGACGATAAATATCGCACACCCTTAGTTGCCACTCCCAAACTTTTGCATTGTGTTAGTAAGTGACCATCTGGTTTGGTTAAGTAGTCTTGATATTATGTTTTTTTTCATGTTTGTATTTCGGCCAATTTTGATTCTTTTGCATTTGTCAAGTGGCTGTTTGGCCCTATTGTCATGCATCCTGCTGGACTGAACATTTGTGCTCAATTCTGTCTTTCTGTTCTTTATTGCATTCTTCAAGAATGGCGCTGGACATGGCTGACTCACAGTACCTTCTCATCCTGGCACCGTCGCTGGTCATTGCTCTCATGTTCCTCTTTTTCTGGCTCTTCATGAAAGAGACTTCCTACGATGAGGTTCTGGCCCGCCAGAAACGAGACCTCAAATTGCCTCCCGCCAAGCCCGATACTCGTAAAAAGAACGAGAAAAAGAAGAACAAGAAGAAGGAGACTGGCGGAAGTGGATTGGGAGGAGGTGGGGGTGGCGAGTCAGAGGAAGACCTGAGGGATTTTGATACATCTGATGCCACTAGCCCTATCTCGAATGATGAAGATTCTGAGGTGGTGCCCATGAGTCCACCTGTTGCTGCTCCGGTCCTGGCAGAACCTCCGTCCGGGATAAGAGAGAGAAAAAAGAAAGAGAAAAAGCCAAAAGCTTCTCCAACAGCTGCTCCAGTTGCTGCCCCAACAGTTGTACCCCTTTCTCGTACAACCCCAACTACTCCTCCAACTTCAGAAGAACCAGAAGTCAATGGTTCCAAACCTGCTGTCCGTAAGGATCCGCCCCTCCCCCTGACCAAACAGTCCAGCCCACCACAGCCTCAGGCCACGCCCCCTGCCCCCACTGAGACTACCAGCAAAAAGAAAGCCAAGAAGCAGAAGAGTGAGTCTGGTGAGTGGACTACCTACAAATAGGAATATGTCTTATGCAAATGCCATGCAATTGCTCCTTGAAAATGTGCAATGTTCTCATTCATGAGGGCAATCCAGCTTTTGAACTGTAAAGCCTAAAAGTATACTTTAGTTATGATGGTGGAACCTGTCATCACAGGTAAGAATAAGCCAAAATCAGACTAGAAAGGTTAAAATTCTCAGTTGAGTCAACAGTGAGAGCAAAAGGGAAAGATCAGTGAATCAATAACATGGGCATCTGGTCTGTTAGATATATGACAAGGTTTTGTAAAGCCCATATCACACAATATAAAAGGGTTAATTCAGCTAAACATGAAAATCTATCGTCATTTGCTCACCCTCATGTTGTTCCAACCATATGACTGACTTGCTTCCAAGCAGTGTTGAGCAAGCTACTTGTAAATTGTAGTGAGGTAAGCTAGCATTTACTCTACATTAAATGAAGCTTCACTACACTGAAGCTACCCTCTGGGAAATGTAGCAAGCAAAGCTACAGCAACATGGCAAAATAAGTTTACTACATTTAAGCTATTTTTTACAATTTCATTTTTATATTGAACCAACTTCATTCCAAGTCTGCGCTATCTCAGTGATCAATAAAACTATCAGTCAAACAGATAGGCAGGCATAATTGTTCAGTTCAGTTGTTTATTCAACAACTGTTTGAAACCAATTTGGAAAAAAAAAAAAAAAGGAATCCACATAAAAACAAAACCAGGTATCGAGAGTGTATGTTCATGCATTCGCACCTGGGTTTGCATTTCCGATTTGAGCTCGAGCTTCAGAAATGCTTGGAAAAATGTAGCTGGTGTGGACGCTACCACACTACTTGATCAATAAAGAGCTTTGCTACTGAAAAGTTATTTTATTCAGAAAACAGCGACGCTATTGAGAACAACACTGCTTCCAAGGAGCACAAATGGAGATGTTCTGAAGGTGTTCTGTATGCTGCTCTTTTCTCTGCAAGGAAACTATACCATGACCAGTGGTTGTGACACACCAAAAGGAGCAAAAAAGCATCATAGAAAAGTGGTCTATATGCTTTCATATCTCACTCGAGCAAATTCAAACTGCATAGTCGAGAAATATTTTTGTGGACTTATGAGTTCTATGGACTACTGCAATGCAGGGTCAGAAATGAACTTTTCCATTAAGGGGCAATATTTGCCCCCTAGGATTGATTTCCAGGGGCATATTTTATCCTTGTAAGGGCAATTTTTATAATTAATTATTCATTGTATCTGTGTTGCCTTTTATGCCAAATGCTTAAATTTAACCAATTGCATAAACCAATCAGAATACTATTAACTGTTACCAATAACAACGAACTGTTTCAAATTGTAAAGAAATTCTACGTTCAAAAAAAGACCTTGTAACAGAGTAGGGCTGCAATATTATGAAAAATAAATAAACATTATTACAACATCAAGAGGAATAATTAACTATGTCGATTAATAGAATACATATAAAAACATTTTTTTGTTTGGAGAAATGGCAGGTCAAATTTTGGCTCCAGACAAGCATTTTGGTTCATGATGTAGTCTAATGCAAATTACAATCACTGAAGCTTCTAATAGGCTAAATTAATCTCTTACTTGCATCGTATCTGCAGTTTATTGTTTCTAATGAGAGAATTCAGTCAGTAAAGTGCGTACACGCAACAGAACTCCGGTGTTTACAGCACTGACTAATCAAAAAGCCTCTGACTGGCCACATTTCCATTGGAAATGTGTGATTGGTTGTAATTCTCAGTGCTGCGAAAAACAACACATAAAAGGAAATCTGATGCAACGCACGCAGATCTAACGGTAATTCCCTGCATTTTAACATTTTATTTTAACTGCGACAGCCGTAATATATTTTGTTTAATTGTGCAGGGGTTGTACATTTTTTTTAACCTCATTATCTGGAATTTGTATGGTAGTTTTGTTCATTTTGGTAGTATTTTTGCCACAAGCCCCAGTTAAATTCTGACCCTGCTGTAGTGCATTTTAACTTGGAAGTGTTCATTCACCTCATTCACTGTTATTGTATGGAAAAAAGCAGCATGAACATTCTTCTAAACTTCTCCTTTTATGATCTATAGAAGAAACAACGTTAAACCGGTTTGGAGCAACATAATGATGAGTAAATGATTTTAGTTTTGTGTAAAGTATTGCTTTAATAATTCCTGTGGTCATATGTGTTTCAGTGGCTGAGGCACATGTCCAGTCCTCAGCCCCAGTCACTCAGACTGACTCCACCACCTCGACAAACCACCAGAGCAACCAAAACAATGAGGCTCCGTCCCCTGCTCCTGCACCCACCAAACATGGCAAGAAACAGAAGAGCGAAACTAACAAAGGTACTTGGCATCTTTTATTACAGTTTTTTTTTACAGTATCACACAGAAAGGGGAATATAGCTGGATTTTAATTATTTAGAAAATTTTTATTGATGCTTTTCCATTTTGAATAAGTTATAAGTATATTCATAATCAGCTTTTCCCCCTGCATTCTCCACCCTCTTGAAATTATAAAGGATGTCATCAATCCTGCCTTAGAATTTGGCCTAAAGAAGGCATATTAAAGGGATACTCCACCCCAAAATGAAAATTTTGTCATTAATCACTTACCCCCATGTCGTTCCAAACCTGTAAAAGCTTTGTTCGTCTTCGGAACACAATTTAAGATATTTTGGATGAAAACCGGAAGGCTTGTGACTGTCCCATTGACTGCCAAGTAAATTGCACTGTCAAGGTCCAGAAAAGTATGAAAGACATCTCAGAATAGTCCATCTGCTATCAGTGGTTCAACCGTAACGTTATGAAGCGACGAGAATACTTTTTGTATGCGAAGAAAACAAAAATAACGACTTTATTCAACAATTTGTCTCTCTGCATCACCGTAGCGCCATTTTGGAGAATTTGAGCTGAACACAGGCAGCGTACGCTCTTCTGTGTCAGCTGCGCCACAAGGATGCGCTGTTTTCTTTCTAATCAAAGGGTAAATACACGAGAAAACACATCCTTGTGGTGCGGCTGACACAGAAGAGCGTACGCTGCCTGCGTTCAGCTCAAATTCTCCAAAATGGCGCTAGGGTGATGCAGAGAGACACAGAGGAGACGAATCGTCGTTTCATAAACTGCAGCAGGAAAACGGCATCCTGAGGGATGCTGTGGAGAGATGCTCCACCACCAACCAGATGGAGACCAAGTGAGTCCTACCAACTGCCAAATTCCCCTCCTTTGGTCCACTTATAGTGTCAAGATTCCTAATGTAGTTTTTCATGATCATCTTCCAGCCTTTTTCTAAAACATTTTTGGAATTAAATAGGGTTTTCACAGAACAATTCATGTTCAGAAGTGGCACAAACTGTTAAAATGATAGTAATAAGTTATGAACTATCCCTTTAAAGTCAGACTGAAATGATCAGTCAAGCTATTTTATCTCAGAAGACCAAAGAAAGTGTAATTCCTCATGCTATGGCCACTTTAGAGCACTTCCATGTTGACACTTGGAATTTTCAGGCACTTAAGTGTCAGGATTGGTGGAAACACAGAAAATTTCCACAATCTTTTGCGTACTTGGATGGTTTACCTTTAATGTGTGTTTTCAGGCAGTCATCCGAGCTGAATAAGCTGCATTCAGAATGCAACGGCCTGATGAAAGAGCTAGCAGAGACCAAAAACAAGCTGCAGCAGGAAGAGTTGCAACGGAAGAGTCTAGAAGTCAACTACAAGCAAAATGTTTCCCAGCTGGAGGTGCCTGTCACATCATTGTCTCAAAGCCTTGCACAATACACATCTTTTAACAACTTAACTTTTTAACATCCCATGAGTCCCATTTTTATTATAACACCGAACAAGGCATTTACAAAATGTATAAAAGAAACATTTTTAAAAGTTTTATGATGTGTATAAAATATGTAGCTAACTACCTTGCACTAGTTTAGAGGTGTGATGTTAGTTTAAACAGTCATGTTCAGATGCTGTGCTAATTGACCTTCATTTGAAGAGTTTTGAAAGCTGTTTTAAAACCAGCGTCGCTTGCCCAGCTACTCATAATAAAAAAAAAATGCAGTCAGAACTGCACAAGGAAAACAGCCCCCTTTCCAGCGGTGCGCTAAATCAGTAAAATCATGTAATGTGACTTTTGCAAAATGGGACATGCTTGATTTATTAGAGTTGATTAGATTTATTCATGTTTTTAAAAGCACGAAAGAGAACTTGCGCTGTTCTTCAGGAGGATTTCTGTGCACGCGCTCAGAAACGAAACGGAACCCCGACATGTAAAGTCAACTTTTAGCTTAAGGTGCTTGCCTAAATACACGCAAAAAGGTGTTAAAATGTGGCACTTGGTGATTATTCACGTAAACCCTCATTGGTTATGTCTTCAGTTAACGTAAACAGTTGAGAATGAAAATATGTGTGTAACAGTAAATTGGATCCATGCGACTCTTAAAGTGACAGCAGGCTAATATTCCTGCTGCTGACTGTGTGCTTAATATTAATCAAGCAACAAAAAACAAAGAGACAATCACTCACTGCTCTTGACTGAAGGACTTTTGTAGCTATAATAAGAAACAAAGGAAGTTTAATTCTTACAGTGAAGACTATGCTGTTTTATTTTACATTTGATTATTCAGATTCTGTAGTAGACTGTTAACTGAATACTTGCTTAAAAAACGTAAAGTACTGTTTGTTTCATTTGTATCTTTTCTATTGTACTTGTCCTTTGCTTTTTTATTACTGACAGTTTAATTATTTTCAATAATTTGAGGACTGACTTTGTTTTTACTAATATTAGTTACCCTAGTATTCTGCTGTGGTATTGAGAATTGTGAAATTTCGCTGGTCTCTAAAATGTAGATGTCATAGCAACCTTATTTACAGAAAATCTATATTTGATATATATCGCTATCTTTATATAAATCACTCATATAATGTTTTGGTCATGTGGCCCACTCGTAATCGTGTTAAATAATTGTGATTACAATATTGACCAAAATAATCGTGATTATGATTTTTGCCATAATCGAGCAGCCCTACGGGAATTTTTAGAGAAGTGTTTTTGATTATTTCCTCTGCTCACTTTATGCACTTTGATTTGTATTTTTAATGTTTCAATTTCGATTTTCCTTACAACACTGCTTGTTGGCAGAATTAGCTTGTTACAGGAACTCTTGAAAACAGCTGAGCTTCTCTTTAATGTCTCTAAAATGTAGCATCTGTTTGTAGCGCCACTACTTTTAGCTACTTAATCCCTATTGAGTTGAAACTGTTTTGTATCTTTTGTTGCAGGATGCGAAACGTCGTTGGGAAGAGCTGCAGAACTATTTGCACAACGTGAGTGCAGAGAGAGAAAAGCTTCAGTCTGCTAAACAAGGTAGAAACACATGCACACCCTCTTACAGACATCAAGTGTTCTGCACACACCACTTAACCAGTGTCTTCTGTGTCTTCTCAGAGCTGCAGAATCAAATGATGGCTGTGGAGAGCGAGATAACCAGTAAAAACAAGGAGATCCAGACTCTCCACAGCAGCCTGACGGAAACGCTCATCTTTAAAGAGCAGGAGCAGCAGAAGGTCAAGCATCTGGAGCAGAAGGTCATGCAGCTGTTGGAGGCATCTCAGCACACCATGCAGCCTGACGACCAACTACAGGAACAAGTCCAGGTAGGTTCCTGAGGAATCACTGTACTCCTCGAACTCTAAAGAAGCATGTATGCATGTTATATGGCTGCAGATCATCACACAACGTTGTCGTTTATAGGATCTTCTTAAAGAAAACAAAATGCTGAAAGTTCAGATTGATAATCTTCAGACTCAGCTCAACACTCAGGTATGTGTGTGGGTTGCTGGATGAAGGCGAATCTGTCTCTGCTTGTTGGTGGACAGTCATGTTTAAGAGTAATTTCTTTGTTCCTCCTCTTAGGCTACAACAGTATCACATTTCGATGAGCTTCAAAAACTGTAAGTGATCAGTGCAAAGCTTCCTTGTTTTATAGTTTTGCACAAAGTAAGGCATGTTTCAGACTGCACATGTAAACGCAACCCTCTACGGACACCTTGGCAATTGAATCGCCATTGGCTAATAAAATTTTTTTTAGTTTACTCTCCAGACTGAAATACTATACTTATATATATTTATATATAAAACCATGAACTTAGAACTGGTGCTGGTGCTTTTTTTGGTCATTCAGTGTTCCTGTAAAAAATTGAAAGAAAGAAAAACGAACAATAATACTGATAAGATATTATTATTATTATACGAATAATAAGAACAATATAAAGCACACCAAAGATTAACGAGCTTCTGGATTCATGAATATTAATCAGGTTGTGTGCGTTCGCTCAAATTGATTTGCTGAAATCTAAACAGGGACGATAATTGGTGAGCACCAGCCAATGAGATTGTCGTTTGCACATTAGTTCCGCCCACTACCGGAAAACCCGGCATTTCTTAAAAGCTGAAGAATTCCAAAGGAACTCTGTTATTTTGGCAGGAAAATAAAACAAAGAATATCGTTTACGTGTATCACATCAATTCTGCATGTTATGTAAGTCTCTCTCTCTCTCTCTCTCTCTCTCTCTCTCTCTCTGCGCGTGTGAGAACACGCGTCAGCGAGATGTGCGCCTTCACACTAGAGTTTACGTTACGCCAAATACACAAACACAGGTGCGCTGCACATCCATTCAAATGAACTGAAAAATATCACAGATCGCTTAATGGAGAGTGAAACTCTGAAGTGCTCAGTCAGAGTGTTCTGTGAGTGAAAATCTATCTGTGCTAATCATACACTCAGCCTCCAACTCACACACTGGCAAGTAAAATCTGAGAATTGATTAGCCATTGGCTAATATTAGACAT
>NW_015505966.1:1019625-1019905 GCF_001515645.1 Sinocyclocheilus grahami
CTCTCTCTCTCTCTCTCTCTCTCTCTCTCTCTCTCTCACTTTGCACGTGTGCGAGAAAGCGTCAGCGAGTCGTGCACCTTCACACTAGAGTTTACGTTTTACGCCAAATACACAAACACGGGTATCTGTGCTAAACTTATACTCCGCCTCCAACTCACACACTGGCGAGTAAAATCTAAGAATTTATTAGCCATTGGTTAATATTAGACATAATTTAGTCACCCAGAGTGAAGATTTAGTCGCATATGCGAGTGATTTACTCGCAATGTAGAGGGTTGAA
>NW_015505966.1:1025748-1025967 GCF_001515645.1 Sinocyclocheilus grahami
CATAATTTAGTCACCCAGAGTGAAGATTTAGTCGCATATGCGAGTGATTTACTCGCAATGTAGAGGGTTGAAACGGTGCATATATATTTTGACACCCGTATTAACAGGTTAGGTTACAGTATTCACATTGACCATGCATAGCAGAAACTTCACTGCAGAAAAAAATCAAAACTGCACTTTAAACCTGTTTATCAACAGTCATTTGTTATATATCTATAT
>NW_015505966.1:1026164-1185885 GCF_001515645.1 Sinocyclocheilus grahami
AGCTACAATAGGCTAGGTTTATTTAACATGTAGTAAGAAATATTACAGAAATTGAGTAAAGTGTATAAATAAAACTGCATAGTCTTCACTGTATCAATCAAACATGATTAACATTAATAATCACAGACAGCAGCAGGTAAATAAGGCTGCTGTCCCTTTAAGACCAACTACACAGATCCAATATACTGAAACTGGTTTTCACACAACTTTTTTACATTTATTTAACATATAAACGACTGTGTTTACTTGAATACTCCACACGACGGGTTTTATGACAACTGTGTGCGTATTTGACCATTCAAGCACAATAAAACACGAAAGAGATCCGTTTTCGTGATTGCATGCTGTCTGAGAGAGGCGCTTTCTGAGTGTGTGTCAGTCAGCGAGAGCACCGCATTGAGTTCTTTTTCACTGCTTATGGACCCTTTTCACAAGACTGTGATGACGCGTTTAACGGACATCAGCATCGTAAATCCTCGAAGGTTTTTCTATATTTGTATTTTTTTTTTTAAATGTATGTACATTTATAACACTATTCTTTGTATTATATCACCTTTGCATCAAATGACAAAAAAACAGTTAACGCTAATGCGAGGGTGTTTCTAATGCAGCGTCTATGGGAGGGACGGTAAATTTGACATCGTTCTCTTTTCTGACTGCCGTTATCAGTCTCTCTCAATTTTTTTCCTTTTATTGAAAGTCACGAAAACACTATCGTGGAGTTTTTCTTTTGTTATTTAAGCAAATGGGAATGCAAAAAATATATTTGTGGTACTCTCCCATTCACTGCTCTTCAAGTTAACCCAACTATCACGACTTCCGCTACTGTGAAACCCAGAAATGTGAAAAGGGTCCATTACACTTAACTCTACCATGTGCGTCTCTCTTTTTCTCATTCGTGCATGTTTCCTTAGCACTCAAAGGTGTATAATGTTTAATCAGTAAGATATATTTGCATACCGCAGAATACACGATATAGCAAAATCTCTAACAATAGACACTTTATTTCGCAGTAATGATATATACGATCATACCGCCCAGCCCTAATATACACAGAAATAGACATAATGTTTATGTACAGTTGTGGTATATATCCTAGATGGAATGGAATAGAATTTACAAGCAATGGAGTAATATGTAGGGTACTATTAAGTAAATAAAATTGGTATTGCAAATCTTTTTATTGAACAGTAGGGGAGAACATTTTACTGTTCATGAGGTAGATTGCCTGGAGAAAGAAACTTTTCTTGTGTCTGGCAGTCCTGGTGTTCGGTGCTCTGTAGTGCCGGCCAGACAGTAAGAGTTCAAAAAGGAGATGGTTTGGATGTGAGGGATCCAGAGTGATTTTCTGAGCCAATTTCCTCACTCTGGATGTATACAGGTCTTGAAGGGTGGGCTGGGCAGCACAAATAATCCTTTCAGCAGTCCGAACCTTCCTCTGTAGCCTTCTGATATCTGATTTGGTAGCTAAGCCAAACCAGACAGTTATTGAAGTGCACAGGACAGACTCAGTGACGGCTGAGTAGAACTGTTTCAGCAGCTCCTGTGGCAGGTTGAACTTCCTCAGCTGGCGAAGGAAATGCAATCTCTGTTGGGCCTTTTTAACAATGGAGTCAATGTGATTGTCCCACTTCAGGTCCTGAGAGATGATGGTGCCCAGGAACCTGAATGACTCTACTGCAGCCACAGTGCTGTTCATGATGGTGAGTGGGGGGAGTGCTGGGGGGGTTTCTCCTAAAGTCCACTATCATCTCCACTATTTTGAGCATATTCAGCTCCAGGTTGTTAAGACTGCTCCAGACATCCAGTTGCTCAACCAAGCTTCTATATGCAGAGTCATCATCATCCTGGATGAGGCTGATGACTGTAGTGTCGTCTGCAAACTCCAGGAGCTTAACAGAGGGGGCAGTAGAGGTGCAGTTGTTGGTGTACAGGGAGAAAAGCAGTGGGGAGAGCACACATCCCTGAGGAGCACCAGTGCTGATGGTGCAGTTGTTTGACATGAATTTCCCCAGTCTCACTAGCTGTTGCCTATCTGTCAAGAAGGTGGTGATCCATTGACAGATAGAGCTAGGAACAGAGAGCTGGGTTAGTTTGGTCTCTAGGAGTGCTGGGATAATTGTATTGAAAGCCGAACTGAAGTTCACAAACAGGATCCTCACATAAGTCTCTGGTTTGTCCAGATGTTGTAGGATATAATGCAGCCCCATGTTGACTGCATCATCCACTGACCTCTTTGCTTGATAAGCAAACTGCAGGGGGTCCAGTAAGGGTCCAATGATGTCCTTCAGATAGGCCAACACCAGTCTTTCAAACGACTTCATGACCACAGATGTTAGGGCCACAGGTCATCAAGTCCTGTGTTTTTGGGTTTCTTTGGGATGGGCATGATGGTGGAGTGTTTGAAGCAGGAATGGACTTTGCACAGCTCCAGAGATCTGTTGAAGATCTGTGAAAAGATGTGGGCCAGCTGGTCAGCACAGGTTTTCAGACAGGCTGGTGAAACACCGTCTGGGCCTGGTGCTTGTCTTTCCTGAAGACCTGACGCACATCATCTTCACTGATCTGAAGTGCAGGATGAGGGGAGAGGGGGGTTGCTGAAGGTGTTAATGTTTGTGTAGAGAGTTGGTCAGGGCGGGTGTGGGGTGTGAGACCGGGAGTTTCAAATCTGCAGTAAATCTCATTCAGGTCTTCAGCAAATTGTTGATACGCCTCAGAGCTGGGGGATGGTGTCTTGTAGTTTGTGATGTCTTTCAGGCCTTTCCACACTGAAGCAGGGTCGTTTGCTGAAAACTGCCAGTGTGTTTCTGGCCTGATTGTATAAGATTCTGTCCCCACTCCTGTAGGGTCCTCTTTGGCCTGGCGAAGCTGTCTGATTTTTTTCTGGGAACCATGGTTTGTCATTGTTGTATGTTAAATGAGTCCTGGTAGGAATGCACATAACCTCACAGAAACTGATGTAGGATGTCACGGTGTCAGTGAGCTCATCCAGATCAGTGGCTGCAGCTTTAAAAACACTCCAGTCAGTGCAGTTGAAGCAGGCTTGTAAATCCCGCTCTACTTCATTAGTCCATCTTTTTACAGTCCTTATTACAGGTTTAGCTGATTTCAGCTTCTGCCTGTAGGTCGGTATAAGATTAACCAAACAGTGATCAGAGAGCCCCAAAGCTGTCCGTGTGACAGAGTGATGTGCATCCTTTATTGTGGTGTAACAGTGGTCCAGTATATTACAGTCTCTGGTAGGACATGTAACGTGCTGTCTGTATTTTGGCAGTTCGCTGGAGAGATTTTCTTTATTAAAGTCACCAAGAATGATTATAACGAAGTCAGGGTATTGTTGTTCTGTGTCTGTGATCTCATCAGCTCGCTGTTGTAATGCTGTGTTCACGCTTGCAAAGTCAAATGATTTAAGCAGGTCTGACAGCAGAATGTGTAGCCATGTGTGTAATATAATGCGTAGCTGACTAGCATGCTGCACAAATTTAGAAATGTGACTTGTTAGTTTAATGTTGTTGATCAGATGCTATGTTAATTGCCCTTTACTTATGAAAACTACTTTGAAACTAGCTTAGCTTGCCAAGCTACTCATAATTTGAAGTATTTTTTTTTTGCTTGTTAAACATTTTTTATCAAAAAAATTATATTTAAATGTATTCAAATAATTAGGCATTGAACTGCCCACTAATTATCAGATTTTGATAAATAAATAAATACAATTAAATAAATAAATGTATGCATTTATCCAAAGCGACTTACAGTGCATTCATGCTATACATTTTTTACCAGTATGTGTGTTCCCTTGGAATTGGAATCTAAAACACTGTAATATTCATTTGTATTTAACCAGCAATTTTTCAACCCAGATATCACTTGGTGAAAGCATGACATGAATTACCCTGCTGCTTCACTTGCACAATGCTGATGCTTGTGGAGTCAAACAGGCCTGACTCTGCATCCTGACAAGTCCGTTTTCAGCGTCAAGTAAAATGCTACGTGAAGCAATAAAATAACAGCTTATTCGACTGTACAGTATGTTTTGTTTAATATACAGATATGTAGAATGAGATTTGGACCAATAAGACCTTCTACTTTCAGCCAAAAGTCCTAATATGGAACAGATTTATTTCTTGGCGCTTTATCATGCCTCACATGGTTGGGACACAGCTAAAGGCAGTCAGCTGTCTTAAACCTCATTATACGTTAGCTTGCATGTGTCTCTCATTAGGCTGGCTGAAAAAGAGATAAAGAGGAAGAGTCTAGAAGATTCTCTTAATGCTGAGAGGAGCAGCAGTGCTGGCAGGGAGATAAAAATGCAGGCAAGTGTCACCACCCTCGTTCCAGCTTACACCAGTTAAACTGAAGTGTGAGTTCCGCTGTGTAATGATCACACGGCTCTCTCTGCCCTCTGCAGGCCATACACAATGAGAACCTGACAGTGAAGACTGATGTCCAGAATCTGCAGGCACAGATTTCTGAGCAGGTTAGACTTCAGTTGCTTTTCTTTCCACTAATCCATTAATGCACGTTCACACTAACGCACACCACTGTCATGTCTTCTCTTTCTCCAGGCTGTATCTATGGAGCAACTTAAGCAAAGGTGAGTGCATTGAAATTGGTTAGAATTATAAGCAAAACACTAGTGCTACGCTGATATTAAAAGTCAGGCCAATACGATAACCCAATTATTTTCATGTTAGATAAATATTAAAAATGTTAATGTCAATGTCTACATATAAAAAAATTTCTAAAATATGCAAGTTAAATTAAACATTTTTCCTACTATTTTCAAGGTATGACCAGTATTATAAATTATTAACAATAATATTTACAAGAAGAATTCTTGCGAAACGAATAATGAATGAAACCCCAAAATAGTAAATTAAAATTAGACAATAGTTTTATAAATTACCAATTATATTTTATGGCCAATATTAAAAATCTGTATCAATAATATTCAAATATTAGCATAAAAGTTAGCTAAACTTAAACAATAGTTTAAAATTTTTTCAGATTTACAGCATCATAAAACATGTATTTAAAACAGAAACAATACATTTTGATCTCAAATAAATAAACAAATTTGAAATATTAAGTTTTAAAAAATTGAATAGATTATAATGTATACAAGTTTGTCTGTGTGCATTATTAGAAGTGTATCTAAACTAAAAGACAATATAGTATGCAATATGAAAGTTAGCATTTTAGTTTAGATTGGATTTTAGTTTAGACACGCTTGTGAAATTAACGAGATTCCTAATCAAACAAAGTATAATTTAGAGATATAATTTTGCATTTCTTAGTAACATTTGGCAAGTTTGTAATGAATTGAACTGTTTTTATTAATGAACAATCACAGCTCTAATTTTAGTCTGAAAGGACTCAAATTTAAGTTCCTCCAACCAGGAATTTTTCATTATAAATGCAGTGACGTGTATTGTTTATTAAAGATCCGTAATAAATGGGTGTTGTATTGTGTTCTTAGCCTCCAGCAACGTGATGAGAAGGTTAGAATGGTGGAGAACTTGCTGGAGTCCAGCCTCATTCAGGTGGCCAATAAAGAAGACGAACTGAAGGTGAATAAGGAAGTCTTTATGAAGTTTTTAATATTTGTTAATTCCTAATTTATATACATGTATGTGTATGTGTATATATAAATATATATAATATTTATAAACTAGCTAAAGCACCATGAATGCTCTTACGACAGCAGTTAAATAATCTTTTCTCTTTTTTTTTTTTTAACAGGCAATCAAAAATGAGTATGAAGATTTGAAACAGCAACTGGAGTTAGTACAGAAACATACTACAGAGCAGGTAGCGAGTACCATTACCACACACAGGCATTGTTTGTGGAGGAGAGAGAGAGATATTGTGATTAATGCCTGCCAAAGCTGCCCGCTTACATTCGTTCTGTTTCTTTCCAACACATCTTTCCAGACAATGTCAGAAAAGACGCTAGAAGAGCTACAGCAAAAGTAAGTTACATACTCACAACCAGGGCCAGAGTGGGGCCCATTTTCAGCCTGAGAGTTTAATGCCTCCCTGTATGTTTCAACAAGAACATATAGAAAAATAACTAATGACATACTAAACTCCTTAAGCAAACATTCTGCATTAAGCACAGCTGAAAACATCACCACATACAAATTAAAATGAATATCAGACAGCAGTATGGATTGGGCTGTTCTATGAAATATGACACCACTGTATTTGTAAGGTGGGATTGTTTGACGGGTAGGAGCAGAGGTTGCGTTACACATAATATTTAATCATTTACTGACTTTTTTTTAAAGGGGTTCTATTATGCTTTTTCACTTTTTCAACTGAAGTTAGTCTGTAATGTTGCTGTTTGAGCATAAAACAGATCTGCAAAGTTACAAAGCTCAAAGTCCACTTCAAAAGGAGATATTTTATTTAACAGAAATCACTTTAAAAACTACAACGAATGACTCATTTGGACTACAACGCATATTTTCCGGGATTTGTGATGTCACAAATAATCGACGAATGGGACCTGGTTGAGCTGCACTAGAGAATATAATGTAAAATATGTGAAAAATAATGTGTTTTTCGAACAACCTAGTATGAGAGCCTGTTCTAGTACACCCCCAAAACAAAATCAATACTTTGTAAAAGAGCATAATAGGACCCCTTTAAAAACACTAACGGATAAGTACATGTTTTCCCCCATCATTTTGACTGAAAAAAAATAAAACAAGAAAGTGCATTTAAACCTAGCGCCTAAACTTTCATTTAACTACAGTTATCTGTACTTTACATCGTACATGTGACTATGTGGATTCACTCTTTCTCTGTTGGTGTGTGTGAGAGAAAGTGTGTGCACTCTCTGCCAAGTGACACGACACTTTAATACATAATGAACGTAACTGATGTGCTGCTTTAAATACAAAGTTAAGATGTGTGATTAGTTACATTTTAGTTATCAGTCACACAGTAATTTAACACATGCTCTTTCCGTGTGTGCGTGCATGCGTGTGTGCGTGTGTGTGTGAAATATGGAGAGAAAGTGGGGAAGAAGCTGGGGATTTATATCCACCATATAATATTTAAAAACTGCCACAAAGAGATGTGCAGAGAGCCTG
This sequence comes from Sinocyclocheilus grahami, assembly GCF_001515645.1. Taxonomy (NCBI): domain Eukaryota; kingdom Metazoa; phylum Chordata; class Actinopteri; order Cypriniformes; family Cyprinidae; genus Sinocyclocheilus; species Sinocyclocheilus grahami. The sequence continues at coordinate 1,033,268 of NW_015505966.1, forward strand.
TTCTAGTACACCCCCAAAACAAAATCAATACTTTGTAAAAGAGCATAATAGGACCCCTTTAAAAACACTAACGGATAAGTACATGTTTTCCCCCATCATTTTGACTGAAAAAAAATAAAACAAGAAAGTGCATTTAAACCTAGTGCCTAAACTTTCATTTAACTACAGTTATCTGTACTTTACATCGTACATGTGACTATGTGGATTCACTCTTTCTCTGTTGGTGTGTGTGAGAGAAAGTGTGTGCACTCTCTGCCAAGTGACACGACACTTTAATACATAATGAACGTAACTGATGTGCTGCTTTAAATACAAAGTTAAGATGTGTGATTAGTTACATTTTAGTTATCAGTCACACAGTAATTTAACACATGCTCTTTCCGTGTGTGCGTGTGTGCGTGTGTGTGTGAAATATGGAGAGAAAGTGGGGAAGAAGCTGGGGATTTATATCCACCATATAATATTTAAAAACTGCCACAAAGAGATGTGCACACGCAAAGCAGCGGGATGTATGCTTCTACATCTAAAATCCCGCTGTTTGCGCGTACACATTTTCCACGTCCCATGTGAAACTGGCTTTGTGTAAGTGGTGCTGCTGGCTCAATTTAGGAGCGGCCCACTGGGATTTCTCCCGATTCTCAGAATGGCCACTCCAGGCCTGGTCACAACTAGACATGTGCCGTTATTCGGTAATGCGATGTATCACGATAATGAATATGCACGATATTGTTATCGCGGGCACTTCAAAATACAGAAAATAATTATTTATAATAAATTATTCAGAATTTTGAATGCACTTTAAGAATACTTTTCCCATCAACTGGTCACAATGCACAACACGGTTGTGGCTAGAAGGGATACATCAAAAACCGGAAGCTAACAATAAATTTAATTTTCTACCTATTAGATTGTGTTTTATTAACGTCTACACCTACCCCTTACAGTAATGCAAAAATAGTAATTGTTGTACAGTGTGAGAAAAATTACGCTATATTGATATGCGCATGCCCAGTAGTTTTTGCTGTATGCCATGCTACGTCAAAGACGCGTGCGCACTCTGATGTAAACAAGCACGGATGATAGAGCGCGTGAGAGACGCTCTGGATGAAAGCACATTCACTCTCCTGACAGCAGATGGCGCTAAACATAATGCAGCTGTTACCCCGGAAACAGTGTTTAAATGATTTAAATAGCCATTCAGATTTTTGTATTCACTATGGTGTTCATCACCGTGCCAAATACGTAAATATTTAGACTATTTATTTTCAAACTTGTCCTAGATATTGTTTGAAAGCGTTTTGATTCTTTATTGTTCGGTCAAACTTTACGTTAGAGCTTCATTAGTTAACATTAGTTAATTCATTAGTTAACATAAACTGCCCATGAAAAATTCTTCTAAACATTCATTCATTTTAGGTAATTCCAATATTTAATAACACATTCTTAAAATCAAAAGTTGCTATTGTTATTTAATGAGCTAACATGAACTACGGATTGTATTTTTTTTTTTTTTACAAAGATTAATAACTTCTGTAGCAAGTGTAGCTATTGCTCATTGTGAATGTTAATGCATTAACTAAGGTTAACTAATGAGGTGTTATTGTAAAGTGATACCTGTCGGTCTTTATAATTCTTTTGCACTTTAATCGGTGTAAAATTTTTAACTTTATACAATTTTTTTTTGTGTGTTGCTTTATTGTATTTAAATGTTCAGTTATTTTTGTTATAAGAAAAAAGTGATTAAACCTGTTATACTGTATTATGACAACACTTTTTTGCAACTAAATTTCAATATCGTGATAATACCGTATACCGTGATAAAAGCATGATCAATTAATCGCAGCATGAACATTTGATACCGGCATATCCCTAGTTACAACTATAGATTATAGTTTGTCAATTTTTAGAATGCCATTTGTTATTGTTTGAAAACACACACTTAGAAATTTCTGATTTGATCAGGATTCAGGTGAAGGATGAAAAAATTCGATCAGTCGAGGGAAGTTTGCAGTCAGCGATGAACAACGAATCAGAGAGAACGAAGGCAATGGAGGTAAGCGTGTTCTGTTCATTTGGACGAACAGAAGTGTCCATTTGTTCATCTGTGCTCATCTATTTGCATGACGTATTAAAGACTTATATGTGCGTGTTCATAGGATCTACAACAGCAGGTCGAGACTCTGAACACTGAACTTGCCCAGCTGAGGAGCAGAGAAACAAAGTCAAGCTCAGACTTGAACTCTAAAATCCAGGAGCTTCATGTTCAGTATGCATCACTCCTGTCACATGGCCTTTTGCTTGTCGATTAATCCCAATGGATCTTTTTTCCAATCTTTTTTTTTTCTTTTCTTTTTTGTAATGTGAAATTCATCACATTACAGAACTAAAAAAATTGCAATGTTTTGTTGTGAATTGAGTGTCATGTTTTTATTTGATTACCTTTTAAAGGAACAATTTAACTAAGTGTTATGAATTGAATTATACACATTATACATTTTTGATGATACATTTGTATTAAACCACAAAATGTTAATGGTTTTTATGGGGCCTAAATTGGAGTTTACCTGTAAACAAACAATGTTATGTTTACATTCATTTTCAAGGTCTAACAAACATGTGGAATGCACTCTATTAATGGTATGAAACAAACATCTGGATTATATTACATGATATAGAACAAATTACGGTGATTTAATATGAAATGAATATCTGGAGGATATTGAATGTTGTAGAAAAAAATGACTGTGTGTGATTTAATATTTTTTTAGCCATATCACCCAGCCCTTCCCAAAGTTCTCATATTTGGTTCCATAAGCCAGTTCCTAAAATTGAGTTTCATTTCTGAAAGCATAATTTAAGTGATATTTGAGAATATTCCATTTACAAAACCTGAAGTTGTGCCGCCAATTATAGCTTTTACCAAATTGTATATGTTTTCTCTAGTCTTTTGGCCACAAATTGACACCATACAGTTATTATATTGTACAAGATTCTTTTGGAGCTTCCCAGACAAAACTAATATTGAGTTGTACAGATCAATAATGCATGTGTGTATATCTTAGGTTAACGGCCAAGGATCAGGATGTTGAGAGGCTGCAGAGAGAACTGGAGAAGGAAATTCAACAACAGCAGGTGAGTGCTGAGAAATTCATATCAGATGCAGCGAGCAACTACAACAAACTATTCATGTAAAGCTTCATATTTACTTCAGGTAAATGTGTCGACATTGTGACATTCAGTTTGTATTTTGCATTGATATAATCATTTGTGTGTCTCTTTTCCCCCCCAAAGCAAACCGTTTCAGCAGTTCCCAGCCAGGAATTAACAGCGTAAGATTCATGTTCTTTTAGTTAGGATATATGTTGATGATCGCAAACATGTTCCAGTATAATAAAGGCTTATCACACTGACATAATACACGCATTCTGCTCTGTGTCTGTCTTCAGGCTGGCAGAGAAGAACAAGCAGCTATCTGACCTTCAGGAAGAGCTGCTCGAGTTGAGGGAGTCTGTGGAGCTTCATCGTAAGAAGAACAACGTAAGTCTTGAGCAGCTCTCTTCCCGTAGAAGGAGGAGGACTAGCCAAGCTTTAGCTTTTCTAGCTTAATGCACATGCTAATGAGCATGTAAAGCAGGTGACTCTGAATTTGAATGGCAGCTCTAAAGACTTGACCAGATGCTGTGCATCCCAGAACCTTTGAGAAATGCATTTCTTCCAAATGTTGTGGGAACTTTTAAGTGTTAGTGATAATTATTAACTGCATATGTCCATGAAAATACATACAATGCACTCAAATGAGATTGTAATGTCAATGACCTAGAAAAAGCTTTTTTTCTACATAGTGGTGGTCTCCCCTCGTGGAGGCAGCCATTCTTAGTTAACATGGATCATCATAAAATGTATCATGCTGATTGGTAATTCCTAAAATGGTAACGTTTGCTTTTTCTACATCCACACTGATGATAGGTGTCAGTATAAAGTCTGAGATCACTGTCGTATCACACAAACAGAACCAGAAAAAGTTTGGTCATTGTTAGGGAATTTAAACTCCATGAACATGTCTAAACTTTTAAAAAAATTTATAAACCTACATTATTTTGTGTATCCTTAATGTCGGTGTAAAACAATGATACATGGAAATACCCAGGTTGTGCTTTGGGCTGTATACATGGTTCTATAAATGGCAAAATGAATGGGACAATCGTTTGTTTGGCAAGAGTGTAGGCTGAACTGAAAGTGGTGTTTCTCTGAAACTGACTAGGAGCTCCGGGAGAAAAACTGGAGCGCTATGGAGGCGCTGTCAGCCACCGAGACCATACTTCAGGGAAAACTCGCCAAGAGCGCCAAGGTTCGCACCACAACTCCCAAACTACTTCACTCTAGAGTCAAATCAAAGCATCTCCAATAAGCCTCTGCCATTTATTGACCAGTGAAGTTCTCATTCTTTATTAACGTCCTCATGAATGGCTGCATACTCATTTTATAACTCTGAACTGCTCAGCTGCATGCTACTAATGCACTATGTTGAATGCTGAGCTGTAAAAAGCTGCAAACTTGCGAATGTGCTTTGAAATTTGGGCTGAATCTTGTCGTTTGTTTTTAAATTCTCCTTTGTGTTTAAAAAAAAAAGTTTTAAACAAGACACCTGAAATGAGTGTGCAGCTATTTTTTTATCCTTATTTTTTATTTTTTTATTAGATTAAGAATCATTTCATGCCCATTGTGTCATTTGACCTCCCCTGATTTCCTCTTTCCCAGCATGCTGATCACCACCCGATTTCCACTATTCTGTCAGCACCAATTTCAATCTTATTACAATCATTCCAAATAACGTTTTATGCTATAAAACGGCAAATCGGGTAGAAAATGAACAAATCCAAAGAGTGATTTTTTTTTTTTTTTTGAAGATGTACGTCTTATTCTCTGATTGCATCCATCCCGTGTTTCCCTTTCCCAACACATTTTAAGGTCTCACCATCTCTCTCCTCCTGCCAGGTGTGTAGACCTGTCAGTAACCAGAAACTCCTGCCCCTTCGTGGGCTTGAGCGGTCATCTAAATGTAGCGAGGCATAGAGTAACCAGTGACTATAAACGGTCCTGAAGCTATAACTAACCCTGCTTACATCATGAGTAATTCTGCTGTGGCTCGGCCTGCTGTCGCTAGTCGAGTGAACGGCATGCACTGTCCAGTGTGTGGACATCTGTTCTCAGTCATCTCCAGCTGTACGAATCCCAGCCCTGCACCTGCTGGACAAACTCCGCATTCGCCAGATTTCAGTTATGATCTTTTCGTACTCTTTTGTGGGTCTGTTCAATTCAGTTAAATACGTTAAAAAAAAGGGTTTTGTTATTTGGCCTTTAAATCAAAATGAAATCAAAATTGACCCAGTTTAGTTTATTGCTCCGTTATATATCAAAAATGTGATACCTTGGTTAGTATTTTTCTAGCGCATTTTTATTTGATCTGGATCCGTTCTGGTGTGTAACACTGACTAATCACAATCCAGTCAGTTCCCAATGGATATAAACTTCTACTCTTTTCTGATTAAAGGGTTAATCCATCCAAAAATGAAATTTGGCATAATTTACTCATGTCAACCTTTATGACTTTCTTTTGTGGAACATAAAAGGTGTTTTGAGAAATAAACTGGTTACCAAGAGTCATCAACATATCTACTTTTTTGTTCTGCAGAAGAATGAACAACATGAGGGTAAATAAATTATGGCAATTTTCATTTTTTTCATATCCTGTTTTACTTGACTACTTAAAGTCTACGATTATTTTCTTGTAAAATATCCCATTTCATTGGAAATGCAGCACACTATTGAAGTAAATGCGTCAGTGTATTATGGTGACTTTAAAGGCTAGTGATTTTTGGAAATGTCTAGATGAAGTAGAATTGTATTTATTTTTATTCATTTATTTATCTTTGCTTTTTTTGGCTTCTTTTTAAAGATACGGTGTTTTACAATTGTTTTAAAACAATTTTCTTTTCGAGCTGATTCAGTGCTGGGTTTTAGATGTTTTCATGTTTGTACGTGTTGATAAGAGTAGAGGTTAAAAGTGTTGTAGTGAAAAAGTATAACATTTTTTTTATTTGTTTGTTGTATTTTACAGTGATTTCTCAAAATTCACAGACCCATAAGATTAACTTAACTCGGTCTGGGATTTGTTGATAAGAGTAGAGGTTAAAAGTGTTGTAGTGAAAAAGTATAACATTTTTTTTATTTGTTTGTTGTATTTTACAGTGATTCTCAAAATTCACAGACCCATAAGATTAACTTAACTCGGTCTGGGATTGATGCTGAATGTTGATGTCCAGGACTAAACAGTTGTGGATCTCATTTGTATGCATATATGCGATAATTATTACATCAGAGTTTATGACTTATGATGAGAATGAGTGAAATTTCTTAAAACATTTTTATAGGGGTATCTGTCACTTTTTGGTGGGGAGCACCAGTGGCTTGATAGAGATCTAGGCACAGTTTTTGTGGTGTGAATTACGGAGTGGTTTTTAACTGACCCGTGAAGTGTAATTTGAGCACCTTTTAAGCAGTTTGATTGATGGGAGTGTTTGATCTGTGTTTTTCCACAGGAGCATCAGACAGTGCTGGAGTCAGCGGAGACCGAATGCCGAGCATTGCTGCACAGACTCCTGCCGCACGTGCCGCTGCCCACCGACCAGGTGCACAATATACACACATACACACACATGCAAAGCAAAAAAGAAATTGTAACCAAAGTTGTGCAAGGAAAGCACAGGTAATTTATTTCACATCCCTATCCTAACATACTGAAACAGGATTCATATCTGTGCAGAAATGTGCATTGCGTTTACAGTGCATTTCAGTGCCCTGTGCATGATTGCAGAATCCTCTAATGTACATTTACATTCTGATTGTGCAGATCCACCAGCAGTGGCTACTGAAGTTTGAGACATCTGTGAGCGAGAGCTCGGCTGGAGAAGTGACCTCTGCTACTGCTTCAGGAGCTGGAGATGCCCAGGTACAGATGCATTGTAAATCTTCCAGAGACAATATCTAATGAACCAGTTCCAGTGCTTCATGAATCAAGTGGGTGCATAAACATTCAGAAGAGTTCAAGATTCGTTTTTTTTGGGCAGGCTTTAGCAGAAAAGTTAAAGGAGGCTGAGGAGGCCCAGAAAGTTCTACAGAAAGATTGTGAGACGTACAAGAAAGTGCTAGCGGAGACGGTGAGTTGTGTTCATGGCGTCTGTCTGTGATTTTATTATTTTTTTTTTCAGATCCACCAGCAGTGGCTACTGAAGTTTGAGACATCTGTGAGCGAGAGCTCGGCTGGAGAAGTGACCTCTGCTACTGCTTCAGGAGCTGGAGATGCCCAGGTACAGATGCATTGTAAATCTTCCAGAGACAATATCTAATGAACCAGTTCCAGTGCTTCATGAATCAAGTGGGTGCATAAACATTCAGAAGAGTTCAAGATTCGTTTTTTTTTGGGCAGGCTTTAGCAGAAAAGTTAAAGGAGGCTGAGGAGGCCCAGAAAGTTCTACAGAAAGATTGTGAGACGTACAAGAAAGTGCTAGCGGAGACGGTGAGTTGTGTTCATGGCGTCTGTCTGTGATTTTTTTTTTTAAATCTAAATGTTTGACACCTGACAGTATGTTAGCAGCAGTGGGCTGAGGGGTGTGTAGTGATGGTGTTATTGATGGTGCTGGGTGCACAGGAAGGGATCCTGCAGCGGCTACAGAGCAGTGTGGAGCAGGAGGAGACGTGCTGGAGGGAGAAGTTGGAGCAGTCACAGGCTGATCTCAGAGAGGTTGGTAAAAACAAACACACTACGTTGGCTTTCCTCAAACCTACACTACTCCTTTGACATTTTAGTCAGGTTTAATGCAAAAATTATGATTAGGGTTCTTTACTAAATCCTGCAGTGCATCATTAGAGGTATTATTATAGTAAATCAGTTAATACATTCATCAGTTGATGCATTCAGTCATTGTCGGATTCATGGCATCACAATGCGTTTTGACACTATTATATGTTATTATATTATAAGTTATAGTTGTTTTTGTAATGTTTATAAGAGAAAAGTCTTATGCTCATCAAAAAAAACAGCAATATTGTGAAATTATTACAATATAAAAAAGTTTTGTATTCTAATATTATTTTAAAATATGATGGCAAAGATTAATTTTCAGCATCGTTACTCCTGTCTTTAGTGTCACAGCAGTTGTGCTGCTTAATATTTTTTGCAGAAACAGTGATAATTTTTTCTCAGATTCTTTGTATTATACAAGTTATATTTTATTATATAGTATTAGTAATACAATATCTAATAATAGTATAGTGCAATAAATGTATTAACTAATTAAGTAAATAAATAATTAGAATGTGATATACCAAAAAAAATCATCACACAAAATGGTAATGACAATTTGGGTGAAAATGTGTGTAATTTTTATGAATTAATGTGTAATGTTTTTTGGGGTTTTTTCTCTGTGACCTAGTGTTTTTGTAAGATTCATGAAGTTAGACTGCAAAGTAAAAATGTGATGCTTTTGGTGTTTAGATGACTCGGAGGGTAACTGCACTGGAACAGGAAGTGGACAGACTGAGCTCAGATGGAGATGTGGAGAGTGTGAGTTTGCTTTCAGTTTTAACCTGCTCTGAAACGCGGTACTACTTGCACCTTGAATTTGACAAACAAAATAGCTCTGAGCTGAAGAATATACCTTTGAATACTGCTTTGCAATGTATATATTGTAGTTGAGGCGAGACAAACAGCACATGGAGGCTGAACTGGAGAGAGCGGAGTGTGAGAGCGCCACCTATGTATCAGAGGTCAGAGAGGTGAGCACAAATACTAATGACATTCAGAAGCCTCACTGCATGCTTATGCTTCTCTCGTTCTGTCATATTTTAGTTTGTTGCTTGTGGTTGTGTTGTTTTTAAATGTCTAACACATTAGATTTTAGCAGATAAACTAAAATCTGTTGAAGGGTTGGCATCTACTTGTCTATCCTCAGTCCGAACTATCGCAGCTATCAATGATGGACGAATTTATGACATACTTGACGTGATCTTTCTAATGCTCTCATTAACCTGCAGATCTTTGTAGAAAGCTTTTATTGTCTGGACTGAGGATAGAACGCTCTTAAAGGAATGTTCCGGGTTCAATGCAAGTTAAGCTCTATGCTTTTACAGCACGCTGTCGATTACCAGAGAAAGAAATTTTGACTTGTTCCTTCCTTTGAAGTAGAGGGTTTAAATATTGCCACAATTACTTCCATTGTAAGCGAGTCAGAATTATTTTCTGTGGTAATCAATAATGCTCAACTTTCCTGGATGTTTCTCAGGGAACATAGAAGTGGACAGACTGAGCTCAGATGGAGATGTGGAGAGTGTGAGTTTGCTTTCAGTTTTAACCTGCTCTGAAACGCGGTACTACTTGCACCTTGAATTTGACAAACAAAATAGCTCTGAGCTGAAGAATATACCTTTGAATACTGCTTTGCAATGTATATATTGTAGTTGAGGCGAGACAAACAGCACATGGAGGCTGAACTGGAGAGAGCGGAGTGTGAGAGCGCCACCTATGTATCAGAGGTCAGAGAGGTGAGCACAAATACTAATGACATTCAGAAGCCTCACTGCATGCTTATGCTTCTCTCGTTCTGTCATATTTTAGTTTGTTGCTTGTGGTTGTGTTGTTTTTAAATGTCTAACACATTAGATTTTAGCAGCTAAACTAAAATCTGTTGAAGGGTTGGCATCTACTTGTCTATCCTCAGTCCGAACTATCGCAGCTATCAGTGATGAATGAATTTATGACATACTTGACGTGATCTTTCTAATGCTCTCATTAACCTGCAGATCTTTGTAGAAAGCTTTTATTGTCTGGACTGAGGATAGAACGCTCTTAAAGGAATGTTCCGGGTTCAATGCAAGTTAAGCTCTATGCTTTTACAGCACGCTGTCGATTACCAGAGAAAGAAATTTTGACTTGTTCCTTCCTTTGAAGTAGAGGGTTTAAATATTGCCACAATTACTTCCATTGTAAGCGAGTCAGAATTATTTTCTGTGGTAATCAATAATGCTCAACTTTCCTGGATGTTTCTCAGGGAACATAACATTTCTTCAGTAGAACATTACAAGTCTTGATCTTCCACGGACGTGTTGGAAATGACATAGGAAGTCCCTTATTTATTGTATCAAATTCAGACACTTCCTCCAAAACCACCACCCAGTTTCTCAGCCCCACTCATTCCTTAAACATCTCAAACTTCATTTCAGCTCAAAGATCTCTTGACCGAGTTGCAAAGCAAACTCGACGGCTCGTACACAAAGGCCGTCAGGCAGAATGAGGAGTTGAATTTGGTAAGACGTCCCCCTGGTTAAACTGAAGTAGCTTTCCCTTTCTCCTCTTGAGCTCACGTGGGTGAGGGCGCTCGCTTCAAGGGCCTGGACTTTTACGGCAAGGGCTTACTATCTGTTATCTCTAATTTCTGACCATTTATTCAGCTGTAAATGTGAATTCATTTTCCAATAATTACACTGTCATGCTCCAATAATGACAAAACAGCATCATAAATTGCCGTTAATTTAACAATAAATGCTGTTCTTGAGAAAAGATCAAGTCCTGATCATATGAAACATTAAAGATGACAGGTACACCTTGCCAAAGTTACGATGTGTTAATCTGTCATCTAATACCTTCCTCAGTTTACTCTGCGGTCACAGTTTGACTTACTGCCACCTTTGCTTAAAACTTGGAAATGCAGACACAAGCACACGCACATTCTTAAAGGCTCAGCTCTTGTCTGTTACACACACTACTTTTCAAAAGATTTGGGCTCATTAAGATTTTTTGTTTGGCAATTGATCAGAAGTCTCCTTTAAAGGGATAGTTCACCCAAAAATGAAAATTCTGTCATTAATTACTCACCCTCATGTCGTTCCAAACCAGTAAGACCTTTGTTCATCTTCAGAACACAAATTAAGGTATTTTTGATTAAATCTGAGAGCTTTCTGACCCTCCATAGACAGCAATGTAACTGACACATTCAAGCAGTAGCCCCTCACTGCAGAACACAAGATCCAGGGGGCGTGGTTGGATCCAGATCTAGGGGGTGGAGATTGCTAGGTTTTAGGGGTGGAGATGGGTGGGTTTAGAGATCAGGGGGTGGAGACGGGTAGGGTTAGGTATATGTAAGGTGGGAGGAGTTGGCTCTGGATCCAACCGTGCCCCCTGGATCTTGTGTTCTGCAGTGAGGACCATCTCCATTCAAGGCCCAGAAACGTAGTAAGGACTTCGTTAAAATGGTCCATACGACATCAGTGGTTCAACCGTAATGTTATGAAGCTAAGAGAATACTTTTTGTGTTCAAAGAAAACAAAAATAATGACTTTATCCAGCAGTTTCTTCTCTTCCATGTCAGTCTTCGACGCGCGTTCATGAGAGTACCACGCATGTGTGTGCATCCTCTGCTTGTAAACAAGGCTTGGCGCATCCGGGTTCGACATCAGAGCGCCGGCTACTGCGTCAGCAGCACCACCCACATGAGTCGTAAGGTGGGAGGAGTTGGCTCTGGATCCAACCGTGCCCCCTGGATCTTGTGTTCTGCAGTGAGGACCATCTCCATTCAAGGCCCAGAAACGTAGTAAGGACTTCGTTAAAATGGTCCATACGACATCAGTGGTTCAACCGTAATGTTATGAAGCTAAGAGAATACTTTTTGTGTGCAAAGAAAACAAAAATAATGACTTTATCCAGCAGTTTCTTCTCTTCCATGTCAGTCTTCGACGCGCGTTCATGAGAGTACCACGCATGTGTGTGCATCCTCTGCTTGTAAACAAGGCTTGGCGCATCCGGGTTCGACATCAGAGCGCCGGCTTCTGCGTCAGCAGCACCACCCACATGAGTCGTGGTACTGTCCTGAATGTCGGCAGAGACTGTCACAGAATAGAAGAATTGTTGGATAAAGTCATTATTTTTGTTTTCTTTGCGCACAAAATGTATTCTTGTAGCTTCATAACATTACGGTTGAACCACTGATGTCACATGGACTATTTTAACGATGTCCTTACTACATCTCTGGACCTTGAACGTGGTAGTTGCGTTGCTGTCTATGGAGGGCCAGAAAGCTCTCGGATTTCATCAAAAATACCTTTATTTGTGTTCTGAAGATGAATGAAGGTCTTACTGATTTGGGACGACATGAGGGTGAGTAATTAATGACAGAATTTTCATTTTTGGGTGAACTAGATTTACAAAAATATATATTTCAAATAAATGCTGTTCTTTTTTGCTTTCTGATTATCAAAAGAATCTTGACAAAAAATGCATGGTTTCCACAAAAATGTTAAGCAGCCCAACTGTTTGCAACATTGATAATAAAATGAAATGTTTCCTGAGCAGCAAATCGGCATATTATACTGATTTCTGAAGAATCATGTGACACTGAAGACTGGAGTAATGATGCTGAAATTTCAGCTTTACCATCACAGGAATAAATAACAATGAACAAAATATTAAAATATATTTTAAGTTGTAATGATATATTTCATCAAATCAATGATTTTACTGTATTTTTGATCAACTAAATGCAACCTGATGCATAAGACACTTCTTTCAAAGCCTTAAAATCTCTTATCAACTTTAAACTTCTGTACAGTAGTGTTTTTTATTCTAGTGTAAAATGTTTGTCCATTGAATGTTCTTTCACCTTTTATTCTCTGAACTAGTGTCAAATTTGTGTGTTTTTGACATTTAGACATCACCTGCTTCACCGTTTTGTAAAAGGAACTTAAATTTCCACAATTTAAATGTCCATTTTGTTCAAGTCGGTGTACTTTTTGAAGTAGCTGTTATCATAACCAAAACTTTACTACAAACATTTGTGTGTTAGAAAAAAATAAAATTAGTTTCAAGTATTCCTCACGGATAACTGTATTCCTTAAATGGATAGTTCTTCCCAAACTCATTTACTCATGTCATTCCAATCCTGTATGATTTTCTTTGTTTTGTGGAAGTCCAAAGGAGATATTTAGCAGAATGTCAGAGCTGCTCTCTTCCATACAGTGCCAGTGAATAGGGACCAGCTGGTTTCCAGCTCCAAAATGCCAAACAAAGTATCACTAAAATAGTCTGTTCATTTCAACATTGTCAATATTTACTGAAAATCCTGACAGCTACACTCAACTTTTATTTTATGAAAAAGAGCAGCTTGGACATTCTGCTCTAAATAGCTCCTTTTCTGCTCCACAGAAGAAAGTAAGACATAAAGGTTTTGAAAGAGTTGGGGGTGAGTAAATGATTTTCATTTTAGGTGAACTATCTGTTTAAGAGCCCCATCATTGACTTGTCAGTGAAGTGATATTTGGCTTGGGTTTTTGTTCAGCTTAAGACTCGGCTGACTGAGACGTTGTGTAAGCTTGAGACGGAGGAGAGTGAGCGACAGAAAGTGGCTGGAGATCTTTATAAGGTAAAGCTCGTGATGCAGGAGGATCTTTCTGTTAAACCATCCACATTTTAAAACACTGAAGTGGTTAAGAAGCTTGTTATCTATTAAGTTATTTTCTTTCTCTCATTGTATGTTGTGTCACCTGGTCACAGGCCCAGCAGTCTCTGGAGTTGATTCAGGCAGAGATCATTAAAGAAGCAGGCCAAGCTGACCTGATAGAGACCAGCAGCCTCACGCAAATGGTGAGAAGTTTGTTAGCTTTTAAATGATAAAACCATGATTACAAAACTATACTATTTAACATGTGTGGACAGTTTTTGGTTGTCAGATGTGAGTGGGTTAATGAGATGAACTACACCAGTAGTTACTGTACTAGGACACCTGTGTGAATTTGAGGAGAACCGACTTGAAACACTTTATAATGATCATAAATTTAAATACCACTATTTTATAGGGGTGTGTGTGTGTGTGTGTGTGTATACACAGTACTGTTGAAAATTCATAGGCATTAGTATTCACATCAACAACAAAAAAAAGGTTTTAAGCCAGTAATTTCTATCTTCTGCTGTAGTGTATCAGTAGGAAATATCAGTTTACATTTCTTTTGCCATTAATTGTAATAATCCAGTTAGATTCTTGTATACACAAGGAGTGTGACAACAGCCAGTGCTCCACACTGATCTCACCATCATCCAGTCTGTCAGTGATTACATGAAGAATTGGCAACATCTCCAAGACACTTGAAGAAAAGTTGGTGTAAATACTAATGGCCTAAGACTTTTGCACAATACTATATATATATACACATTGAGGAAAATGACATTCAACAAGTTTATTGCAAAATGGCTGAGAAGAGCGAACTGTATTGTGCAATGATTTATAGTAAACTACAAGGAAATCCATTTACCAGTGCTGTCACAATTAGCGCATTAACGCAGGTGGTTAAGTTAACGCGTTACAAATATTTAACGCAGGGGTGGAGCTAGGGTTGGCCACCCCACTCACAACTGCAGCTTCGGTCTCTTCTTGACAAGAATTGCATTCATTTAGACTCAGAACGTCTTTACGATCACAACAAATGGGAGACTTTACAGATACTCACTCCAACTTCACCTCAGCACCAGGCGCGAGTCAAACGAGCTTGGAAAAGGTACAGGTGACGAGGGAGCTTCAGTAGAACAACAGTGAAATGCGGCCAGATGAGATGTTGTCAGGCCTTACAGTGTCAGTAAAAACCAATTTTCTTGTCCTGTCAGCCGTTATACTGTGCTCATAGCACGTGCTCTTCAATTGCACACACAAATGCGGCAGCGCGTGCTGTAGTCTGTATCATTTCATACCAAAGCGCGAAAGAAACTACGAGCATGCAGTGTCATAGTTATGTCGTCAGTTAAGTTGCCAAAAAGGCGATTAAAGCTGCCTTAAAACTGTGCATGTTATGTAAGTATTTGTTATATATAAGTAAGATTTATGAACAAGTCTCTGAAATGGTTTTCAAAACTGTCCTGGAGCAGCCCAGCACTGTTTCCCTCATCTAACACACCTGATTCAACTCGTCAGCTCATTAGTAGAGACTTTAAGACCTGAAGTGGGTCAGAAAAGGTAAAGAGTTGTGAGAAAATATGATGCGTGTCAGATCCGCGTCATGTTCAGCAGCGGCAGCTCTTAACCCAGCTGCTGTTATGACTGTTAATCAAAAAAATTACAAATAAATAAATAAAAAGAGGAAATCAGTAACTTTTGTAGCTTTAAAGATGAATCTTTATTTAAATTAGAATTTAGTGTTTGATAACTTTATTCAATTTCTGTATGTTTCCTACACAGGAATATGACATTTATTATAATGGGTTTACGTGAAGATTGTTTTAAGTTCATTTAAATTAGAAATTGTTATTTTATAAAGTGTAATAAATGTTCAAATTGATAGCTCTTAAGTATACTGTAATGTTGTATGGCTATAGTCAGTGTTTAAATATTAGGGGAAAAAACTATTTCATAGAGACATCAGTAGTAGTATTATTAGTATCAGTGATATTTGCCTTGAGTCATAAAAAAAAGATGCCATTAAACAAATATTAAAAATATACTGTCTTTGTTGTTTATACATTAATTTGAAGATTAAATGTGAAATTATTGCCACATAAAAGTATATTTAAAAACTTAGGTGGGATTAATCGTGATTGATTTCAGAAAAAATGATTAATTTGTTAAATTTTTTTAATCGATTGACAGCACTACCATAAACATTTCATGTAACAAAAAAATTAAAAATTCAGCAAGTTTACAAGGCAACATTTATCATTTTAATCAGGTTTAACTTGATGTACTATAGCTAAAAGGGACATTTAAATTAATATTAATAAAAACTCTATAGACTAAATAAAATATATAACTAAATACAATATATAATAAAACTATACATACTTTACAACTATATAAAACCGAAAACCGGAACGAAAATTTAAATGAAAATAGACAAATATTAATAAAAACTAAGAATCTCAGTGATACTAAAACACTGCAAGTGTGGTCATTGATTTTAGCCTTTGGGAAATTGTGACATTTTAAAAATGTCTGGCCGGCTTGTGCAATCTTTTGACTCATGTTCTTAGGAGGAGATTGACCGTAAGGAGAAGATGACTGCAGGGTTGAATCAGACAGTACAGGAACTACAAGAACTACTTCAGTCTATCAACAGACAGCTTACCAAGGGAAATGAAAGGGTAGGTTCCTTTATTCTTTCCTGAACTGTATTCTAGTTTTGTGTTTCCTAGATCAAGTCACTGTAGTTAAAAAGATCAAAATAAATACAACCAATATTATACATTTTACACTTGGCTTTTAACCAGCTTTGCCTATGTACATAATGTAAAAAAAAAAAAAAAAAAACGAATATTAATTAATGACAGAATTTTCATTTTTGGGTGAACCGTTACTTTAAGGTGAATTTAGCTTCTATATAAAGTTTTAAAAAATATCACAATTATACATTATTATAAAAATATTTTATATTAATTTATCATTTTAATCATTTATATATGGAGACTTAAAGGGGTAGTTCCCAAAAATTTAAATTGTTATTTCTTGCTATTTTTGTTTTCTTTGCGCACGGAAAGTATTCTCGTAGCTTCGTAAAATTACGGTTGAACCACTGATGTCACATGGACTATTTTAACGATGTCCTCACTGCGTTTCTGGGCTTTGAACGTGATAGTTGCCTTGCTGTCTATGGAGTGTCAGAAAGCTCTCGGATTTCATCAAAAATATCTTAATTTGTGTTCTGAAGATGAATGAATGACTTACTGGTTTGGATCGACACGAGGGTGAGTAATTAATGACAGAATTTTCATTTTTGGGTGAACCGTTACTTTAAGGTGAATTTAGCTTCTATATAAAGTTTTAAAAAATATCACAATTATACATTATTATAAAAATATTTATTATTTTTATTTTTAAATAAGTCTCATTCTCACCAAGGCTGCAATTATTAATGATTACGATTTCACTTTATTGTCAGACAAAGTGAAATTTGTTTTGCGGTACAGCAAGTTCACTCACAATTGCAGAACATTATCGCGTGGCCAAGAGACAGACCAGACATACAATCACAAGAAAAAGGAAAAAACACTTTTCAAGGCTCTGGTAAGGATTTAAGTTTTGTGTAACTTATTCAGCTCTAATATAGCTTGGTGTACAACAGAATACTTTAGTCTAATTCGATTATATCTCGGAACCTTATCGATTAGATGGCAACTATTCAAATTATTCAAATACAATAAGAACAGTAATATTGTGAAATATTACAATTTTAAATAACTTCTATTTTATTATATTTTTAAAATGTAGGCCTAGTTGATTCCTGTGATGCAAAGCTGAGTTTTCAGCATCATTACTCCAGTCTGTAGTGTCAGAAAAAGCATTGATTTGAAAAATATATATTTTAAACAATGTAAAACTATAGTGTCAGCTAATGCATCCTTGCTGAGTCAAAGTATTAATTTATTTAAAATAATCTTACTAATCACCCAAAACCACTGCCAAAAATTTTGTATAAGAGTAGTGTATATATTTATTTTTAAGCATTTAGCTTTGAATGGGATTTTTGCATTATTTACATTATTGCATAAATGAGTTTTAATTTGAGTAGTTTTGATTTTCTGGTTATAGTTTTCAGAAAATGAACTTGTAATGATTTGTTGGCTACAGCAGGGGGCAGTCATAATTTAATAAATGTCTTAATAGCAGTCATCTGGAAGGGAATCTCGATAGAAAGAACATTAATTTTATTTCATAATAATGTGATTCCAAAATTCCCATCATTTCTCACTCACAATTGCAGAACATTATCGCGTGGCCAAGAGACAGACCAGACTTATACAATCACAAGAAAAATAAAAAGAAAGGAAAAAACACTTTTCAAGGCTCTGGTAAGGATTTAAGTTTTGTGTAACTTATTCAGCTCTAATATAGCTTGGTGTACAACAGAATACTTTAAGTCTAATTCGATTATATCTCGGAACCTTATACCGTCGATTAGATGGCAACAATACAAATTATTCAAATTATTCAAATACAATAAGAACAGTAATATTGTGAAATATTACAATTTTAAATAACTTTTCTATTTTATTATATTTTTAAAATGTAGGCCTAGTTGATTCCTGTGATGCAAAGCTGAGTTTTCAGCATCATTACTCCAGTCTGTAGTGTCAGAAAAAGAACAGCATTGATTTGAAAAATATATTTTTTTAAACAATGTAAAACTATAGTGTCAGCTAATGCATCCTTGCTGAGTCAAAGTATTAATTTATTTAAAATAATCTTACTAATCACCCAAAACCACTGCCAAGAATTTTGTATAAGAGTAGTGTATATATTTATTTTTAAGCATTTAGCTTTGAATGGGATTTTTGCATTATTTGCATTATTGCATAAATGAGTTTTAATTTGAGTAGTTTTGATTTTCTGGTTATAGTTTTCAGAAAATGAACTTGTAATGATTTGTTGGCTACAGCAGGGGGCAGTCATAATTTAATGTCTTAATAGCAGTCATCTGGAAGGGAATCTCGATAGAAAGAACATTAATTTTCTTTCATAATAATGTGATTCCAAAATTTCCATAATTTCTCCTGATGAAGCTCATTCTCTATGAAATACGAAAACAGACCTATAGTGGTTATTTCAGACTTCATTACAAGAACGGAATGCAGTTATTTTTTAAATGATCAATTATTTATAATTAGAAGCTACTTAATCACTCTCATATAAGCCAAACCAAGTAGACTTAAAATTTTTCTTCCCAATGGAACATAAAAATGTGAGTTATTTAGCAGAATGTCCATGCTGCTCTTTTACAATTTAAGAACCTGGTAACCGATTGCAAAGTGAGAGTGGTGCATTTTTATTTTTCAGGTGAACTGCCCCTTTAAATGAATCACGTCTGATGAACACAGAGCGTGACATTACTCCTCTGACCTGAAGCAATAACTTACATGAGTCAACGTCCTCAAAGATATTCTTGAAGCTCTCACAGTCTGATAGACTTACACAGGTTGAGTTATAACTACATAATTGACCGACTCTGCTGTCGTAGAAAGAGTCACTGTGAGTTCGAACTGTTAGTCATACACATTCTTAACTTTCATAAATGTAACTGGTGACTGGTGAGTTCTTCAGCACTAGGGATCCACTAAAATCCACCCAAAAACAGCATAACAATGGCATAACAACGCCCTGACAACCACCCACAAAATAAACTAGCATTGCAATGTTGTCGTCAGATCATCCTGAGTAGTGTTTATGCATTATGAAAGAAAAATAAATTATGATTTGGTCCAGATCTTGACTCTAAGTTGCGCAATCATTCTGTCATGCGTCATGCCCATAATTTCTCTGTTGTATATGCAGTTATATTCTCATAGTACAAAGATCTAAACCAGACACATGCCTTTCAGGAACAGCAAGTCTTTGCATCTACTATCCATCAAGATGGAATGAGCGAGTGAGCATTTGATCTTTCATCCAGGCACGTGTGTAGAGGGGTTGACTGTAATTCATAAAAAAACTCATGTGCTCATAGGATGCTGTCAGCATGTTGGCAAAATTGAGAAATATTTAAGTCATTGACACAGCATTGTTATTCATCAACATACTAAGCAAAATGTTGTGTTCTTGTGTTTGTTTACTCAGAAGTGGCATAATGTAAGAACAATAGAAGCGTTTTTTTTGAACGCGCCTACCATGCAACTAACTGATTAAAACGAGATTAGTGTTGCAGTAATTAATTACAAGGTCTGGGATGTTCTAAATAGATGTCAGGGAGTATCTGTTACCTGTCACCAGCTCTGGACTCCATACCCCAGAATCCTCCTCGGCTCACACCAGTTCACAGTCACAATCACCAATCTCACCAGATCACACTCACCTGGATTCTAATCATCTGCACCTGCCGCCACCAATCAAGCCACCTTCAAAAGCATGCTCCTTTCAGTCACTCACCATCCGATCTATACGGTTCACTACAGCAAGCTAACCAGATGCCATTTGGTTATTTACCTGTTGTTTCTACTTATGGCTAGTGTTGCTTGCATTCCAGCGATCCTGTCCCTGGTTGATCCCGTTCATTCCCCAGACTCCTGCAACAAAGCAGACTCCAAGGACCCAGAGTTAAGAACCCTCAAACTCTCTTGTTCTCACGATTTACCTGCCATCTGTCTTCGTTGCCAGCCTCAGTCAATAAACCACCTGTGCACCTTCTATATATGTTATTATTTAAAAGCTGCTTGTGATGGGCTTTGGTTCATCATGTGACTTTCTCATCACCACCTGCATTTGGTGGTTATCAGTGTATTACAAAGGAACAAAACAGATTTCAGTACTTCAATAAAGTTGGTATATTAACATTATATCAGTTAATGAAATTACGGTATTTAACTGTAAATTTAAGTTAAAACCGTAAAACCTAAAACGTTGCTACTGTATTTTTTACGGTAAAATTCCGGCAACCACAGATGCTGTTTTTTTTACCGTAATTTTTACAGATTTTTTATTTTTTTAGAGTGCATGTATGTCCAAAAAGCGTGCAGTCTCCCCTTCTAATTAGTGTCTTTCTGCTATTCCAGTCATTTTTTGTGTGGATATCTCAATGCTACAGCTACACCATACAATGACATGACACTCCAGAGCAGTGGTTTTTAAAATGTGGGTCGCAGAGTGGAAATAACTGGGCATTGCAAATATAAGAATGGTGGTGCATAAGGTGTTAAAGTTTGTTGGTGGGTATAATATTTACATGTTTGAATCAACATGTGACTCACGTACTGAATGAATCATTACTTCAATTTAGCCATTAGGCTGCTTGCTTTGCCACCATGAAAGCAAAATAATACAATGAATTATTAATAATACAAATAATAATACAATAGAACGGATATGTAGGCCTAACCAATGTGGAAATAGGAAAAATATAAAAGTTAACTAAAAGAGAACAGATGCTTTTTTTCCCTGTATATATATTTTTTTTTTTCTATGAAAGGTTGATGAGGTTCGAGATTGATTATCTCTTTAGGTGGCACCTAGTATTAAAAAATGTATTCCTCCTAAATAGAGAATTGAGAGCTTTCCAATTCATTGTTGTCAGTACTCTGAGATACAGTACCACAGTTTCCTCTGTTGCATAAATTGCATTTTTTCAAATGTTTTACATACTACGCGCAGTATACCCTTGTGAAAAAGAAGTGTGCTTAAATGTGCACTTGTAGTGTGCGTCAAACCTTATGATTATTAAAAAAACGTACTTGGAGTTATTTATACATTATTGAAATAAAAGGCCACTTATACTTAAGAGAGCACACTTTCATGACTGTTTCTTAACACACATAGGTCAAATTAAAAGTTTTACTCATATTTTGTTGTGTTTTTAAAGATGTACACTTATGTTTATTAAAGCACGTGTAAAGTACTTGATTATAATTTTAATTGTTTTAAATGCACTAAATTGCAACTTCTTTGCAAAAGTGTTATTACAAATATATTTAAATACAGACATACACATTTCAATAGAAATGTCATTAAAGTTTTAGTTTAAATGCTTGTCGGTACATTCAAAATTACACTTAAACCATATTTTAATGACAACAGAATTATGAAATTACATGTTAAATATATTTAAGTCTTACTTGAGTGGGGCAAAAATCACTCTTAAATTGAACTAATTGCATTTATTATAAATTCATACTATAATACAGTTTCATTTAATTGTAAATAACATGCAATTAAGTGTCTGAAAACATAACATTCAATTCACACTAGTATATTCTTTTAATGCATGTTATTTCTGTAATCTTTAAAAGTATGCAAAAGTGTACTTTTTCCCAAGGGTGCATAGTCTCTGCAGATATAGTAAGGATAGTATGGAAATATATTCCATTATGATTCATAATCAGAGGAGGCTAAACAGGGTTTTCCTGCTTTAGGTGTTCATTTTGGAAGTGGTGTAAAATATCTGATGAACACAGAGCGTGACATTACTCCTCTGACCTGAAGCAATAACTTACATGAGTCAACGTCCTCAAAGATATTCTTGAAGCTCTCACAGTCTGATAGACTTACACAGGTTGAGTTATAACAACATAATTGACCGACTCTGCTGTCGTAGAAAGAGTCACTGTGAGTTCGAACTGTTAGTCATACACATTCTTAACTTTCATAAATGTAACTGGTGACTGGTGAGTTCTTCAGCACTAGGGATCCACTAAAATCCACCCAAAAACAGCATAACAATGGCATAACAACGCCCTGACAACCACCCACAAAATAAACTAGCATTGCAATGTTGTCGTCAGATCATCCTGAGTAGTGTTTATGCATTATGAAAGAAAAATAAATTATGATTTGGTCCAGATCTTGACTCTAAGTTGCGCAATCATTCTGTCATGCGTCATGCCCATAATTTCTCTGTTGTATATGCAGTTATATTCTCATAGTACAAAGATCTAAACCAGACACATGCCTTTCAGGAACAGCAAGTCTTTGCATCTACTATCCATCAAGATGGAATGAGCGAGTGAGCATTTGATCTTTCATCCAGGCACGTGTGTAGAGGGGTTGACTGTAATTCATAAAAAAACTCATGTGCTCATAGGATGCTGTCAGCATGTTGGCAAAATTGAGAAATATTTAAGTCATTGACACAGCATTGTTATTCATCAACATACTAAGCAAAATGTTGTGTTCTTGTGTTTGTTTACTCAGAAGTGGCATAATGTAAGAACAATAGAAGCGTTTTTTTTGAACGCGCCTACCATGCAACTAACTGATTAAAACGAGATTAGTGTTGCAGTAATTAATTACAAGGTCTGGGATGTTCTAAATAGATGTCAGGGAGTATCTGTTACCTGTCACCAGCTCTGGACTCCATACCCCAGAATCCTCCTCGGCTCACACCAGTTCACAGTCACAATCACCAATCTCACCAGATCACACTCACCTGGATTCTGATCATCTGCACCTGCCGCCACCAATCAAGCCACCTTCAAAAGCATGCTCCTTTCAGTCACTCACCATCCGATCTATACGGTTCACTACAGCAAGCTAACCAGATGCCATTTGGTTATTTACCTGTTGTTTCTACTTATGGCTAGTGTTGCTTGCATTCCAGCGATCCTGTCCCTGGTTGATCCCGTTCATTCCCCAGACTCCTGCAACAAAGCAGACTCCAAGGACCCAGAGTTAAGAACCCTCAAACTCTCTTGTTCTCACGATTTACCTGCCATCTGTCTTCGTTGCCAGCCTCAGTCAATAAACCACCTTGTTTGCACTCTTACCTCCTGTCTCTGCCTTGTGTATCATGACAATAGAAGCTTAATTAAAATTCTCTCAAAATGACTATTTTAAAAGTAAGAGCTTCTGTAAAAAAAAAAAAGTATATACTGTATATGGTTTATTGGTGAAGGTAAGCTGAATTTTATTTAAGAGACTGAATTTTATTTTTATTCGTGTGTACTGACTGTTTTGTGAACCTAGGAGAGGAGGTAATTCTGGCTTTGCTATGACAATCTGGTGCTTCTGAATCCACTACTGTAAGTATGTTTTGTTATTAGTTTAAGTATTTGCTACTGACTGTTCAAATGCGGAGTTTTGCGCTCGTGTGTGTGTGTGTGTGTGTGTGTGTGTGTGAGAGAGAGAGACAGGGTCACATCACAGAGGAGCCCTCACTATGTGGAAATATTTGCATAATGCCGCCCAAATGTGCAGGCAAAGAAAGAAGGCGTGGTTTCAGTAACCACAGTTAGTGTTGAAGCAGCCATGTCAGGGAGACACAGTGTGTTTCTAGACGAAAGCTAAAGCACTTTATTTGGCCTTCCGAAAGTAGATGCATTTAGGAATCCTTAAGATTACTTACAACAGAACAGCAATGCATTTTATGGACGACCGTTTCGTGAACCTAGGAGAGGAGGTAATTCTGGCTTTGCTATGACAATCTGGTGCTTCTGAATCCACTACTGTAAGTATGTTTTGTTATTAGTTTAAGTATTTGCTACTGACTGTTCAAATGCGGAGTTTTGCGCTCGTGTGTGTGTGTGTGTGTGTGTGTGTGTGTGAGAGAGAGAGACAGGGTCACATCACAGTGGAGTCAGCTGTCTTAACTGTAGCTTGTGTACTGCAAACACATACCAGCTTCATCACTGTCTGTCACGCGACTCTTTGGGCTTGAACTGATGGTAAAACTAATGACATTATTTACTGTCTTTCCATTTATTTTGAAAGCTGAAGCTCGCGATTATGGTAAGGGGCATTACATATCTGACGAGTGCTTGCGGTGTTAGGCCAATCACAATGCACTTGGTCAGCTGGCCAATCAGAGCAGACTGCGCTTGTCGGAAAGAGGGACTTTGTAGAAAAGTAAGCGTTTGAGAGAGGTGGGTCATAGAGGACCTACAATATACAGTATTTGACAAATAATGTTTTTTGAACATTAAAGCATGTCAACATATTCTGTTACACCAAATACACAAAATAATGATCTTTAAAAAAGCATCAAATGACCCCTTTAATCAAGTGAATGCAGCCTCGGTGAGTAGAAGACATTTCTTACAAAAACATTCAAAAGATCTTATCCACCTCAAACTTCTGAACGAGTCATTGAGACACTTTTAAATGATTTTAGTGTTTACTGTCACGAATCCGCTCCATGAACTTCCATCCACTTGCCATCAGAGGTCGCCCTCCCATAATATTGACTCACACCACACAGACTGTTACACATCACCCTGGACTACATTTCCCATACTCCATTGCACTAATCACAAGCTCACCTGAAACCAATCATACACAGCTGCTACCAATAACACACACTATATAAATCAGTCTCACACCACCATTGAACGCCGAGTATTGTTTGCGTTTATCGCTCTCCTAGTGGTAGCACATTACGGAGCCAGTTTCCTGCCCTAGTTTCTAGTCCTTAGTCCCTAGTCAGTCTTGTCTTGCCTGCTTTCCCGTGTTACCTGATTTTTGCCTGTTTATCTTGGATTAACCCTTTGCCTGCTGTTTCGGACTGTGTTTGCACCTTGCCTGGACTACTGCTCGAGTTATTGGATTTCCCTTCTTGTCAAGCCCTCTGGATAACGTTCGCTGTCGACTGACTCACGCCCGGTTTGGCTTACTCTTTTGTCTTGCCCTCAATATACCTGTTTGCCATTGTCAGAACCTTGCCTGTTTTTATGACCACGCAGATGGATCCGCACGTCTCACGTCTCGTTCGCACCGTAACATTTACACTTTCTACTTTTGTAAGCACTTTGGTCAACTCATGTTAATATTGCTGTGTATATAAATAAACTTGACAGTGACGTTTTAAATAGGTATGGGGTGAAATTTGTCCAATTTCAAAATGTTCAGTTAAAATGAATGAATGTGTTAACTATATATTGTAAAATGCAAATGAAGGCAGTTTATAGCCTGTTTTGCTTTGTGACACTTAAAGGGATAGTTCACCCAAAAAGGAAAATTTGATGTGTATCTGCTTACCCCAAGGCATCCAAGATGTAGGTGACTTTGTTTCTTCAGTAGAACACAAACGGAAATTTTTAACTCCAGCCGTTGTAGTCTCAGTTGTATAATGCATGGCAATGGTAACAATCTATGAGTAAAAAAAACATGCACCGACAAATCCAAATTAAACCCTGATGCTCGTGACGACACATTGATGTCCTAAGACACGAAACGATCGGTTTGTGCCAGAAACCGAAAAGTATTTATATCATATTTTACCTCTAATACACTGTGCAACTGCTTTGAGCGTGCATCTGGTGCGTGAGGTGTGTACGCGCTCTGGCGTAGTTTACGCAAGCGCCGGAAGTGATCTCTCGCGTGTATACGTCACTCATTGTTTACACAGTGCACAGTCATTGTAGGTACGACGGCTAATCAAAATGGTACTTACTTGCGCTTATCTGGATTGTTCAAACCGACTTAAAGGGGTCATATGATGCTATTTCCTACAATAATGTACAGTATTTGAAAAAAATGTGTTTTTTGAACATTAAAGCATGTCAACATATTCTGTTACACCAAATACACAAAATAATGATCTTTAAAAAAGCATCATATGACCCCTTTAAAACTAAAAGATTACTTTCTCTCACGCAAACTCATTCGGGAGAGGTGACTTTCCACGTAGCCCACCTTCAATACCACGACTGAGGTGCCCTTGAGCAAGGCACCGAACCCCCAACTGCTCCCCGGGCGCCGCAGCATAAATGGCTGCCCACTGCTCCGGGTGTGTGTTCACGGTTTGTGTGTGTTCACTGCTATGTGTGTGCACTTTGGATGGGATAAATGCAGAGGACTAATTCCGAGTATGGGTCACTATACTTGGCCACATGTCACTTCACTTCACTTAAGTACACTGTCCTCTCTCTCAACTTCGCTTTACTGATATGCGTCTGGACATGTTTTTTTGTAAATTCAGTCGCATTCCCATTAGCATTAATTCAGCACAACAAATACTGTCAAAGTGGGTATTGCTGTGACACTTACACATATAATGATTCCAGAACAAACGATTTTCTGTTGTTTTTTTGAGGGAGTGTGAAGGAGGTGAAACACCTGCCAAAAACCCCCAACTGCTCTGGATGGACTGTGGTGACAAGTGTGGGTTGATTACAAAAGCCTTTACAGAAGTGTGGAGGTGACACATTCAGCAGGAACGTGTGAATGACTGAACAGCCATCAAAGTACATGAAGGCGTGGTAGAGTTTAAAGTGCCCCTATTACGCCATTTCCAATGTTGCCTTTCATGCAGTATGTAATGCAGCTGTATGTGAACGTAAACGATCTGCAAATTTGTAAAGCTGAAAGTGCACGATAAATAGTTATTTTCTCCAAAAATAAAGAATCGACTCTGAACAGCTGAAACGAGTCGTTAGTAATTCGAATCCCACTTCCGTGACGGCTACATGTCACCAGGTAACACATTTGCATAATGCGGTCTACATTGGCCGGCCGCGAACAACTTGACCCCGCCCACAAACATGCAATTCTACTGATGGCTGCTGCTTTAATCTCAAGGAGTTCAATGCTGGATTCACAAACGGCTTGCTGTTGAAAGATGGATCAGTATCCTGTTTATTTGGACCAGCTTCTCCGCTGAATCACAACCTGTAAGTATGATAAATATGTTTATATTTTCTGTAAAGCATTCAAAATACAGAACTATTGAAATAGGCCTAATGGTTAGAGAGTCGGACTCGTAACCCAAAGGTTGCGAGTTCGAGTCTCAGGTCCGGCAGGAATTGTAGGTGGGGGGAGTGAATGTACAGCGCTCTCTCCCACCTTCAATACCACGACTGAGGTGCCCTTGAGCAAGGCACCGAACCCCCAACTGCTCCCCGGGCGCCGCAGCATAAATGGCTGCCCACTGCTCCGGGTGTGTGTTCACGGTTTGTGTGTGTTCACTGCTATGTGTGTGCACTTTGGATGGGATAAATGCAGAGGACTAATTCCGAGTATGGGTCACTATACTTGGCCACATGTCACTTCACTTCACTTAAGTACACTGTCCTCTCTCTCAACTTCGCTTTACTGATATGCGTCTGGACATGTTTTTTTGTAAATTCAGTCGCATTCCCATTAGTATTAATTCAGCACAACAAATACTGTCAAAGTGGGTATTGCTGTGACACTTACACACATAATGATTCCAGAACAAACGAAGGAATTGCAGCTGTGACAAAGTCATTTGGGGCCCTGTTGTTTTTTTGAGGGAGTGTGCAGGAGGTGAAACACCTGCCAAAAAACCCCAACTGCTCTGGATGGACTGTGATAACAAGTGTGGGTTGATTACAAAAGCCTTTACAGAAGTGTGGAGGTGACGCATTCAGCAGGAACGTGTGAATGACTGAACAGCCATCAAAGTACATGAAGGCGTGGTAGAGTTTAAAGTGCCCCTATTATGCCATTTCCAATGTTGCCTTTCATGCAGTATGTAATGCAGCTGTATGTGAATGTAAACGATCTGCAAATTTGTAAAGCTGAAAGTGCACGATAAATAGTTATTTTCTCCAAAAATAAAGAATCGACTCTGAACAGCTGAAACGAGTCGTTAGTAATTCGAATCCCACTTCCGTGACGGCTACACGTCACCAGGTAACACATTTGCATAATGCGGTCTACATTGGCCGGCCGCGAACAACTTGACCCCGCCCACAAACATGCAATTCTACTGATGGCTGCTGCTTTAATCTCAAGGAGTTCAATGCTGGATTCACAAACGGCTTGCTGTTGAAAGATGGATCAGTATCCTGTTTATTTGGACCAGCTTCTCCGCTGAATCACAACCTGTAAGTATGATAAATATGTTTATATTTTCTGTAAAGCATTCAAAATACAGAACTATTGAAATAGGCTTATCGTTTCCGAAACGCGCTGTACGCTGTAGACCAATCAAAACCGACTAGGCCATCTGACCAATCAGAGCAGAGCCGGCTCACGGAAAGGCGGGGTTTGGAGAGACTGAATCTTTGAACTACTTCGAACGAATCGTTTGAGAATAGCTGGAGAATGAGGTGATAAATGCATATTTTGAGAAAACGAAAGCGTTTTTTGACCTTGCATGCATGTAATCCTCTTGTAGGAGACTCCCAAGACAATATCAGGAACCTTAAAAATTGCATGATAGGGGCACTTTAACGGCTGATCGGGAGGTTTGGCAAAACCTCACCACTTGTGATCAATAACAAGACTATTTTAGCATTCATTCATCCAGAGAAAGCAAACTGACAACATGCACTTGAATGAGAACATACACTTCAGCAAGAGAGCCATTTCCTTCCTTTAATGTGTCAATGATAAAAAAAACAGCTTCCCCACAAATTAATATTCTGTCATCATTTACTCACTCTCACAACTCATTTGCTGTTCCATGCAAGAAAGAAAGTAAATCATGACAGAATTTTTCTTTTTGGGTGAACAAATCTTTTAAGGCAAGACTTTTTTTTTCTTCTTCTTTTCTCTCCATGCACTGGACAATTTTATGATTTTGGCCTATTTTGCTTCCTTAATATCTTCTTTCAGATCTTTTATATACAAATCTTAAAAAAAAAAAAAAGCAATCTCTCTGCTTCAGCAGCACTTGCATACACCAAACGCCCCAGTTTTATTCTTATCTATATTATGAAGATTGTTCATAAAGGTATTGACATTGATGGTTTCACGGGGAACCTTTAACATTCGTGAAACATTTCCACAGGGCAAAATGTTTCTATATTTATGTATTGATTTATTTTATAGTGGAAAAGGTTCTTTAGATTATTTAAATGTTCTTCACTCTAAGAAAATATGGTTATTATATCAAATGTTAATTGAAAGTGAACCCAAAAATGTTGCTGCAAGTTTGTATCATTTTCCTGATTTATGTAACATTTTATTCCTAAAACATGGTGAATATTTATTTATTTTACTTACTTATTGCTGTTGACAGTATTTTCTGATTTATGGAGTCATAAACAAAGACATCCAACACCTCTGACTCTAAAATGAAACAAGAATTTTGGATTTATATTCTAGAAATGTATGCAAATTAGAACATATTTAATTAGATAATGCCAAATTTGCATATTTAAACAACATTTAAGAAAACTTGTAATACAAACAGTTGTCTCACTGTACTGTGATTAATCATCTGGGGAAGTGTGGTGATATCTATTAGTCAAAAAGTTTACTTTATTCACCTGTGGTGTCTTGCCTTTAAGCAAACACACATTTCTAGTGTCTCAAAGTTGGAAATAGAGATTCAATAAATCTATAATCCTACTTACCAACCCATCAAACTTAAACAGAATCTGAATGCTTCTGTGAAGGCATGTATGGATGAAAAGCAAACTCCTAGCAAATGGCTCATTCATGTGGACTGAGCTGTTGGAACAGCATGCTGTCTGTGATGGAACGGACAGCATTTAACACGGTGATGCTTTACAACAGGTCAACAGTTTATATTCTCAGACCCTATTGCATAATTTACACATGTTATGGCTGCACATGAGCTTTTTGAAAGTCAAAATCATTTATTCGTAAAGGCAACTCCCATTCAGCATATTACAAAAATGATAGCTGCAAATTAAAGGGATAGATTAACAAGTTTTTGTCCATATACAATGAAAGCCAAAGGAGTCCAATGTTCTGCAAAATATCATCTTTTGTGTTCTGCCGGAAAAAACTAAAAACTTTGACATGAGGGTGAATAATGGCGGACCTTCCATTTTGGGTGAACGTGTCTGTATGAAACAATAAAATGTAGAGGTCTTGGTGTGTGGCTTTAAATCAGTGGAAAAGCAAACACATTTATTTGATTACTGATATGTGGGCTTTTCTTGCACTATAGGATTTACACATACAAATAAAACAAGTTTTTTTTAATCAAATTATTATTTTTTTAATTCTCAAAACCAAGCATATTACTTTAAATATGTCTAAATTTCAGCCTTTGTTTACATAATTGAAGGTGCCGCCTCAGACGAGAAGACCGCCGTTGTGTTGGATTGTGCCGTTAGAGGGGGGGTGTTTTTTTTTTTAGGTGAAATATCACAGGCTCAAATTTTCCATTACAGATTGTGCAGAGGAAACCCGGTTCTCTAACACTTCTAAGTATACACTAACCAATGATAAAGCTATGAGAATAGTCGCTATAATATTTGCAAAGTTTCTTCGTATGCTTCCCCGCGGAAAGTCGTTTTAAGTGAATGGTACGGTCCAGCACTTACTAGTACTGTTGTTCTTTCAGCGGATGGAAGCTGTAAGTTATCCGCTGTTCCTATCATGAAATGCCTCCGAGACTTAAGGCTTTACTATTATCATTATTATTTTTTAATCTCTCTCTGATGTAGGATTTAACTGTTTAAGTTTTTTTAAGTACGACTCAAGTTTGGGAGCAGGTAAATGGGAAATGTGGCAGTTAGGACCGTCCTTTGAAGTCTTTTCCCTTTTCGTCGCTGGATTGATCGTGTAATTGAGAGAGTGTAGCTTGAAAAGCCTCATGCTTTCACCGGGTCAAGAGGAGCACTGTGCGCCCACCAAAGAGCCAGTAAAGTACGGCGAACTGGTGGTTTTGGGGTGAGTCCACGCGCGCAGCTATTTTTCCTCATGTGTGTCCAATATTGACGCCTTTGATTCTCTGATATTATTCGCGGTTTCTAAGTTACATTCGTTCACGTGCCTTTTAATAATCTCAAAATAGGCTTCTTTAGAAAGCCATTTTCTCAAGCATATTTTTGAGCCTCTGTTTAGTTCATAACTGCGTTTTTGGAGAGTACGGAAATAGTTTGTTTACACACAGACCTCCCAGCTCCTAAAATTCACGCACTCACGTTACTGCACAAATGAAACACGAGCGCTGTAACGAGTGCTGTCTGTACGTTTAAACGAGCCTCTAAGAACTACATTATTTTTATGCACGAAAAATCATCCTCTAAGGTAATTTCCCTATGATTTAGAAACACGGTTTTTAAATGTGATGTGCATTTACCCCATCATGGGGGGTGGATGGGTTAGCTGTGAATTGGTTTCATCCTCGAGGCTCTTATTTTGGCCCCAGCGCTCGGATCTTGATGGGACTTTCTCATCGGGCTCGTTCATCATCTGCACGAGAATAAGGGCGGTGGAGGAATTCGGAAGCAGCCCACTAAAGTTATTTGTTCCCCCTCCTTTTCTGTGACTGAGCACAGAGGTTGTCTCCTTTTTACAATACCCCCCAGGGCTTTTCAAAACATTCATGGAGCACTACATATGTTGGATGTCTTCCTCGTTAGTTAAAAGATGCTCTGTATGTGCTGGTTTGGATGTGTCAAATAAGGGCAATCCAAAATTTGCAAGGCTCATTTCGATAGCATTACAATCAAAATCATCCCAACTCTTGAGATATTTAAAGGGGTCATATGATGCGATTTTATATTTTTATAAATCTCCTTGGTGCATAAAGAAGATCTGTAAAGTTTTTTATAAAAGTTAAGTCAACCACGCCTACCTAAAACGGCTCGTTCTAACACGCCCCCACATGTCTACCTCACTATGTGGGAAGATTTGCATAACGCCGCCCAAATGTTCACGCAAAGAAAGAAGGCGTAACTTTTATTCTCGCTGTAGTATTGTTGTTGCCGCCATGTGTTTCGTTGTGAAAGCGAAACTACTTTGTTTGGTCTTCCAAAAGAGGACGATATCCGCTTCGTCATGCCTAGAGCTGATCTGTGCTGGTCGCTGAGGAAATACATCAACTTCGCGCTGTGGATCGCCGGATCGGCTTTCACCGTGGACGAAGCGGAGTCCAGCCCGGGGTCGTCACATGTGGTTTCCGCAAGCCCGCCGGCCGCCGCTCACTCTAGCCTGCCGTGTGTGACGCTGTGTTTCGTCGTGAAAGCGAAACTACTTTGTTTGGTCTTCCAAAAGAGGACACGACTAGAAATCAGTGGTTAAGTTGTATTTACAACACTGTTCCAGAACAGTTCAACCCAAATATTCAGATGTGTCCAGCGCATTTTATGGAGGACTGTTTCCTGATCCTGGTAGAGTAGACTACAATGTCGGCTGTTCTGACTCACAGACTGTAAGTTTTTTTTTTTAATATTTAAAGTAGGGCTGCACGATAAATCGCATGCGATATTTAACGCGCATCTTATCAGTAAAGCCGCTTCTGTAATCAGCACTACTCAGAGCCATGGGTTTTAATATTTTTGTCTCATCGCGCCGGGACATTATTTAACGCGCATCTTATCAGTAAAGCCGCTTCTGTAATCAGCAATACTCAGAGCCATGGGTTTTAATATTTTTGTCTCATCGCGCCGGGACACGGCATCAACAGTATGGTAAGGGGAGTAACATTTCCGTCACACGCTTGAGGTATTCGGCCAATCACAACGCACTGGATAGCTGGCCAATCACAGCACACCTGTGTGAAATACACTTAGTAGTATTTCAAGATGAACATTTACTGAACTGAAGCAACTTGGGTTTACTTGATTATCCATTATATCATTTTTTTATTTTAGAAAAATCATGTTAAAATGTATCATATATGATAGATCAGGCTTTTGAGGAACGTTTATTCCTCTTATGCATCATTGTATTGCATTGCATTATATGTTTTGCCTCCACAAAAACTACACAGCTTTGTTTAATAAAGCTAAACATTTAAACACATCTTAGGCATATTATTGGGAGATATAAAGTGACAACTGATTTTCATATGCATTTTATGTTATAAAGATCTCATTGTTTTACATTACGAGCTATCACAATTTCTATCGACATCTACACCAAATTGCACGTTTCTGCTCCGTTTGGGCCTCTGAATATAATTGGTGTTTCTCCCTCCTTAAATGAGACCGCCATATTCCCATGCTATTGTATATATATGAGTCATAAAAACCTGACCAAAAAAAACGTAATTGATCTTTTTCATAAAATTAGATTTCTGACTATTTCATATGTCAGTCTTTACAGGGTTAAAACCGCAATGAGATGAATTTCATGGGTTCGGAGGTACGCATGTTATTGTTGGAGCAGCTTGTCTAGGACCACAGAAAGCTTTGTTATAGTCTTCAATTTAACGTCAATTTGTTGGCCAACCTGGCTGCAGGCGCCCTGGGTTCCCTCAGGAATTTCCTATGGGTTTTTGTTTTATTACAGTGGTTTTTGATGGGAGTAAATTAAGAAGGTCTGTGGTTAACATTACTCGAAGAGAGTGTTTTGTTTTGTAACACAAGCGTTGTCTGATTTCGCATCCTTACGGTGGTTGTAGTCCTTATTTGGCAACTTGCATTTAAAAAAAACAACAGCAGCTTCAAAATACACATGACTTCTTCAAAAAGTTTCTTGAAGTAATAATTTTCATGCAGAATGTAATTTTAAACATGACGGAGACATGACAGCCTTTGTAATATTAATGTCAAAAATATGACCATGCAGTTGTATTTACAAGCATATCATCTAGAATTCAGAGATTAGATTACAAGTTGTGACATAAGTGGTGTGTCGATTTGAACCCAGGTGATTTCCCCCAGGAAAATTAGCTGAAAAGTGGACACATATGACCATAGCTTAGGTGATTTAAAAATGAATAATTTTCATCATTTTGAGTTCAGATGTAATTAAGTTTATTATTCGCAATATAATTATTTTAAGGCTACTAATCTGCATCATGTTGCCAAATTAAATGCATGACATGTCATAATAACAAATGTCAGAGAAATAAGTTTGTCATAATAACAAACTTACTCAAGGAATACGTTTCCCAGGTGCATCATTTCAAAAACTTAGTTAACACATCAACCCCCGGTTTCACAGACAAGGCTTAAGTCTAGTCCCAGACTAAAACGTAAGTCTGAGCTGTTTCAACTGAAAGAAACTTGCACTGATTGATCTTAAAATAGGTCAGTGCCCTTGTTTTGTCTCAAGATGCACACCAGTAATGTTATTTTCCAAGGCATGTTTATAAAAATTACTTAAATGTCCTAATTGAACTATGGCCTAATCCTGGCTTAGTCTAAGCCCTGTCTGTGAAACCAGGCACAAATGACCCAAATCAAGGTTTATCAGTAGAAGTGGTTGAGTGGTTTGTGTCTCTTATATGTAAAGCAGGGCTCTACGCTTACTTTTCTTTTAAAAAATTTAGGAGCACGTTCAAAATTTTAGGAGCACCTTCTTAACAATGATCCAAAATGTTATCAAAAAGTAGCCTTCCCATTACGAGGTGATATTTTACTTTTCTAACTTTATTAAAAGTATGTCATCTTTTGTCAAATTCTTAAAAAAATAATATTTTATAAGCTTTTTAAAAATTGTAATTAAAACGACAGAATAAGAACAAGTAGAATAAGAAATATAAGTTACAAATCAAATTAAATCAGTATTAGTAATTAATTTGTAGAGGTGGCACAGAAGAACACAAAAGTGGCTTGGTGTACTTTCAGACATTTAATGAGGCTCAGAAGTGGAATGAGTGCAATTAAATCCATAAATTCATGATGATATTAATGTTTTAAATATAAAATTGAATATAGAAATATTAAATGATTTAAATAACTGAAAAGATACTTTTAAAATGAAACCAACTGCCAGCAGGTGGTGGTAAGTCACTGATTTTTATCACTGAATCATTCATTCAATTGATTCATTCGAATGGCTGATTCATTCAGGAATGAATCATGTGACTGTATAATAATGAATGGGTAATGATGGATTCATGTAATATAATGAATGGGTAATCATGAATCACTGACTCACTAGATTCGTAAAAAAAAAAAAACGTTCATTCAGAAATGAGACACTGCTGTGTTTGAATGGAGATGCGCAGCGGCTGAGCTGTGACTTTGTTTTAAACAATTTTCAACAACAAAATAGAGCACAAGTATGATGATGATCGGGTCAGTCGCACTGGTGCTCCTAAAAAAATGTTTATTGTCACACACAGTAGTTTTCAGTCGCAAATGCGACTGAAATGGTCGCACTGTAGAGCCCTGTAAAGTGAATAAACATTTATTATACAACTGTGACATAGTTCAAAATTAAGCAGAATGCATGAAATTATGCATGGAAAAATTCTTGGAACGTTTGATTTATAGAATTTGATAACCTGTATGAGCCAAACAAACCTACTGTAGCATATTCCTTGTGAAAAAAATAAATCATGGTACCAACTTTCCACTGCCCTGATTCAGTGGGGTTGCCTGGCATTGGCTGGCACACAGAGAGCCGAGGCTGAAAGAGGGTATTATTGATCTGGGCACAGGCACATCTGAGCCTCCAGTCCTCCTCTCTCTGTTCATTGTTCTCATTAGACTGACTGAGCTTTTTGATAAGGCTTTGTGGGAAATTACAACCCTCGAAAATGCACCTTTTGTAATGGTGTCTTTCCTCTGTGACTGATAGCTGTGGGGGGAGATGGATTTTGCTGACACTAAAGTTTCTGCCAACTCACTGAGATGGCCTTACAATCGCTGTCATTCAAACTCTGACCTCTGAAAGGATACGATAAACCTAAAGAATCTCAGATGTACTGTAGAGAACTCCCTGATTAGTGTAATTTAAAGTCTGAATTCAAAATATTTAACTTTTTTTACAATTTTTTTTTATTTCTCACATCCAACCTGTTATTGTTTTATCATCCATTTCAGATAAATGCATTCTTGAATGGCATGTGGGTCACTTTTCATACCGACATCATGCTGGCTGAATCGGAAAGTTAAAGCAGCTGCCTATGAAGGCGCCTTTTAAGGCAACTAGTTTCAGACAGACTTCCAAGGCACCATGTCTAATGATCTAGAACAATTCAAATGAGCTTTAGTCACAACCAAGCAAGTATCTAAGGACTTGTTCCCGCTAAAAATGAAGTCATGCATTAACTTTCAACTGAGCTGTCATTCTTTCCATGAACCGCTTGTGCAGGATCGTGGGATCTCAAAGACTAAAGAGCACATCTTCAAAATCTGACCAGATAATGACGTCTCCGTAGACAGGATGTTAGTATTTAATGGTTCAGACATTCCGTGATGCTTTCTCTAATTGTTGCATCATGTCTAGTGATAGCATCAACAGACAGGATGATGGGGCGTCTTGTCAATGCTGACATCATGCACACTGTAGGGAGCTGAGTGCACATTAGCATTTTACTCTGAATCCTTGTTCTCCTGAATGCTATATAAAAGAAATCCAGAATGATTATACCAGGAAAATCTTATGGAGCAGAACAAAAACCTGACTGCTTGTACCAGGATGACGTTAAGAGCTGGAGCCAATGGGAAAAGTCTCTGTATTGACAGCATTTAGTCTAAGGACTCTTGAGCACCATGGTGTGTTTAACTATGAGTAGCTTGATTAAATAATGTAATAGGTTTAATTAAATGTTGTGTAAGTTTAAAATGAGTGTCATTTTATGATGCACATTTCTCTTCTCTATGAGTAAGTGATAGTTATGTTTTCAAATTATACTTTAAGTTTGCATGCAACATTAAAAGGAACCTGCCCAAGGGAAGTAACTTAATGAGAGCTACACATGCTGTTATACAAGAGAACATTTACATGTGAATCATGTTTATGGGGGTAGAATCATTGCATAATTCCAAATAAATACATTATGATCCACAAATAAATGTAAAGAGATTAACAAAAATAAAATGTATTGATAAATAAATAGAATGAGATCCACAAATAAATCTTAGAGTTTCACAAACAAGAATTAAATTCACACAAAAAATAAAATGAGATATGCAAATAAAAAACACAGATATATTTTTATGTCACAAACACAACTTTGCCTGGCATTCATTTGTGAATCGCGTCCTGTGCATTTGTAGATCGCTGCATGCATTTGTGGATAGCTCCCTGTGCATTTGGAAATCGTTGCGCTTATTTGTGGATTTTGAGACCTTTCAAGCGTCAAGAGGCAAACCAATCCACAAATGGATGGACTCCACCCCCCTTCTACTTAAGCCAATCAGATACCGGTCACGTGGCGCCGATCAATCGTAGCGTGTTCTCGCGCCAACCAATCACGTTTTGCCTTACAATCAGTGTGGAACCAGGCACCAAACACGCTATTCTGGCTAATTAACCGCTTCAAAATGGACGATCAGGACAGTTTAAGACAGGTAAGTGGTGTTAAATTAACAACGAGCAAAAATTTAACATGGTTGTTGCTATGCTCATATTTATGGTGATGGTGAGGGGACCTGTTCGGTTCACTTAATTTTGTCGTGGCCATGTCATATTAACTCGTGGGAACGTCATATGTCGTGGCCACGAGATGCTATGTTGAGGGAACGACATTTTTCTCGTGGCCATGAGTTTAATGCGTAAACAAACCTGCATGACCATAGTAACCCGGGATTATCAGGGATGTATTTATTAATATTTTATTTTAAATTAAGAAATTATTATATTATAGAAATTAATACATTATTAAAAGATTATATTAACAATAGGCGATGCTGTCTACGTGAATGTCTATGCGCGATGTAAACAGCATTCGAAAGAAGTTTATGAATAATACATAAGGTACATCAAATAAAATAGGCCTACAAGATACATGTTTATCCATCCCACAGTCTTGTAAGTCTATTAACTGAATGTCTTTTTTCTGTATTATTATTATTATTATTAGCCTGTTATTGATTATATTTCTATTTTCGTTTATTCGTTTTTTTCCTCTTCAATTCGATCACTTTACTCAACGTTCTATGATACTGTAAATGCTCGACATATGCTATATGACTGGGATTTTTACTGGAATGCAATTTAAAGGATGAATTTAACATTTTATTTCATCTAATGAACAGACAAGCCTATATAAATAGTGAGTGAACCTGGAGCATTTTGCTCATAATACACATTAAAGCAATGTTGTTTTAAAGTGAAAGTGTTTTGAAATGTTTTATCACAAGCCCCTTGTGTGTTGAGTATGTGTAGTAGATGACACCGAGCACCGTCCCTACTCTTTGAAGCACATGGCATGTACTGTCTATACAGATATTTCAATGTGGTTTAATAATTGTGCAAAAGCATTGTAATTACGAAGCTCATTTTGAATGATGAGCATTCCAGTACTGCAGAAATCTGAGTGGCTTTCTGGATTCTGTGTTGCTCTGCTCATGTGGCATGCCTGGGATCTATAAAGCTGTGAAGCACCATTTCCACTCGCTGGAAAATTATATTCTGCATTTGACTTGAAACAAGTCTTAAAATCTCCCTCATCTAATGTTATCTAATTTACGCTTTTCTCTTTTTGAAAAGGTACAATGGTTCACTCCCCAATGGAGACAGAGGGCGAAGGAAAAGCCGGTTTGCCCTTTACAAAAGAGCCAAAGCCAACGGTGTCAAACCCAGCACTGTACACATCCTTAACACGCCACAAGCCAGCAAGGTAATCTCATATCAGAAACCATAATTGGGAAAGCTAATCATCTGTGAGAATGCTTTTCACTACTTGTTGCGTGCTGACTTTTTTATTTTACTTGTTACTGTTATGACTTGAATTTACAGATTTCACAGCCAGAATTCCACTTCACATTACCATTAAAAAAAGTTTGGGTTGGAGATCAGAAGATCAGAAATTGGGGGTAAACTTGAATGATGTACAGCTCATTGTGGGGATGTAGTTTTGGGGTCCTACCTTCACTCTACATCTCAGTTACCAGCTTTTATGCTGTAATAATATACTATTATAAATAATCTGACATTAATGGCACAACCAAATGCTTTGCCCTTTTGAAGAGATTGCATTTCATTTTATATTTTGCAGCAGGGGTGTGTCAACTCATTTTAGATTGTGGGCCATGGAGAAAGGCTAACTTAAGGGACTGTTCTTTGCTTGTTAAACCATGCCGTTCCCATGCAAGCGCATGATCAACACATGCTGTTCTGAAGCTTGTAAAATCCAGAATCAACTATGCAACAGCAATTCACGGAACTTAAAATTCTTTTACCAGACTTTCCAACTCCACATAGTAGAGAGAAGTTGTAGAGTTTGTTGTTTTCTTGCCCAGTAAACGGTGCAATGCAATGTTTGGTTAAGGAAGATTGCGACTTATTTAGTTACTCCACAGCACTGGCTACGATAGCATACCTCACCCAGATGTTATTGAAATCCACAGAGACGGTCCTTCCTTCTGATACTTGAGAAGTTTAATGGGTGACGTGGTGTTTGAGATCTGTTTGAACACATTTGAGTAGCCAGGCCACAACTTTCAAGTGGAGCCCACATTTTATTAACTTGCTGTGGTAGTATTTTGATCATAACTTTTGTTCCAGTGACTTAACTTTTTGAGAACAAGATATTTTATCCAATTGGATCTTTTTTTTTTTTTTTTTTTTTTTTGTGGTTGGTGGCTTCTCTGATGATTGCTGATGACTCTTGATGTCATTTTGCTACTCTTCCAGTCAGCTGAAGACAACCTGCCAACAGCCGGCATTGTCTGAGGAGATCTTTCTCAATGAGAGCTGCTTCATTACAGCGTGTGACTCTTGTTCTGTTCCAAAACCTAGTGAGCTGCCTAACAAGACTGCATTTTTACGTTTATCATAGACATGAGGCTGTTTTTTAAAAAGTTGCTTCTTTTGGGCAGACTCTAAGGGGTGGTTCACACAGAACGCGCCTTTGCGTCTATAAACGCAGCACTCAGGAATGGTTTTTAAAAAAGCCTCCTCCACCATGTTGCCATCAAATAAAACAGTTGCCAAGCCAAGACCTGGAGGACAAAACATCCATAGAACTGCAGCACACGTCCATCAATTTTCCATCAGTTTCAAGCCACAAATATTTAGATCACCTCTCAAAAGAAGAAAAACAAAGAGAT
The DNA here is from genome assembly GCF_001515645.1 of Sinocyclocheilus grahami. NCBI lineage: Eukaryota > Metazoa > Chordata > Actinopteri > Cypriniformes > Cyprinidae > Sinocyclocheilus > Sinocyclocheilus grahami. The sequence goes on from NW_015505966.1 coordinate 1,073,556, forward strand.
GTGAACAAACTGCAAGTTCTGGGCACTTGCGGTCCATATACAGCACCTGTCGCAGTAATTCAATCACAACAGCGGGGACGTTCTAAAGCACTTATAGTGAAAAATAAGACCGTGTTATTGAAAGATCAAATTCAGCATACACCTTGATGATGATGCAGACTAAATACAGGCAAACAGATGAGAAAATGAACTCATTAATGCATTTAGTCATATTAAGCATTTTCTTTTTAAATGTTTTCAATAGAAAACGCTTAATATGCAATTTAGCAAGTTGCATTCATATTCTAGGCTCGTCTGTATATAGTATGCGTCATCAACAAGGTGTATATGAAATTTAAGTGTATTTCAGACAATAGGTACTTTCTTTAAAAAAAGTTTTTAAAGTTACTTATAGTTTTAATATCACTGACTTGGTACATTAGTTCTTAGTACAAACCTGGTAAAAATAATTGCCAGTCAGCAGAGGAAAGCCATGTTTTGCCCTCCAGGTCGGCATTTCTACACGGGTGTGCAGTCACATGAAAACTAAAAATATCATAATTTCCACTAATATCGGTGTTAGTGTTCAAACCGATATTAGTATTTTCAGTTACAAATGTGACTGAATTGATCACACTATAAAGCCTGGTTTAGTTATTTTTAAGTTTAGGCTTGTTTTGTCATTTTAAAAAGGAAGAATGTGATTATATTTGTGATATGTTTGTTTTACACAAAGACACAGGCTCCGTACTTAAAGTCCCATGAACGCAAGGAATGTTTTCTTCTCGCCATGAAACTAGCTGGCATGCTGTATTTTTGGGGAAGTTTTGTTACTGTTGGCTGCTTATTATCCGTCCGCAGTGCCTCGTCAGAGCTGAAAATAGCCTAGCGCACAGTCATATGTGAATCACGCTGCTCTTTGGGGTCACGGCGCTCAGAGGTGGAAGGCCTTCCGTGGCTCCAGGCGTCAGTCTGAAAGGGTTAACTAAAAACCAACCAGTTCTCCAGCAGTGACACAAGTGCAGCTGCATCATTGTAATGTTAAAGTTGAACAAAGAACAGGCTCTGCGATTACTCACAGCGCGCCCGTGAACTCCTTTCAGATAATGGGTCACAAAATGTCACTAAACTATTCCAGGAACAATATGTGATTGTTCATGGATGTCTTGAAGGTTTTTGCTGAGGTTAGAGTTGTTGCCTCTTGCATTGAGGGCTGTCCAGCACTGATAGAGGGTACACTTGAATTGGATCCTGTGGCTTGAGGTTGGTGGCCGCAGCATCTCATCTCATCATGGTTTACAACACGAGGCCCAAGCTGCTTCGGTGTCTCACAGATGGAGCTGCTTCATATATCTTGTTGCCCATCGGGTGCAGCTCCACTAGGCCTATTGTTTTGGGTCTTCTGTAGCTTTTGTGGCCCACTGTAAAACAGGGGTGGGATGTGGGGGGTGGATAGATGGACCCCCTGTTGTGATCTGGCAGTGAGCGTGGAGAGCTGCCCAATGTTTCACCCTCAAGCCTCTTTGTTACAGTTTAGGCACAAATGCTCCACCAACAATAACGTCCCAAATTTTAAACTGGGCTGGTCATACGCAAACTATGAATCCTGTCACTCACAACATAATTGATATAGCTTTGGACTATATCTGGGTGCGATAGATAAAAATGATGCAGTACATTGATGATATGCAGTAAAATCTCTCTCTCTCTATATCTATCTATCTATCTATCTATCTATCTATCTATATATATATATATTTTATTTTATACTGAACACAAGGAAATTTATGCTTATGCATAATACACAATCTTATTTATCATATTTCTACAGGCCAATTTAAGTGTATTTCAGACAATAGGTACTTTCTTTAAAAAAGTTAACTTTTAAAGTTACTTGTAGTATTGTGTTTTTAGTTATGAAAATATGCTTCTTCTTTTTTTTAGCTAAACGTAAGGGATTCTGTCTCATTTCAGTAGTTCACTTCTTGTGCACATTTAAGGTCCTACAAATTTGATCAAAAATCCATATATTCAAATATTGTGCACTTTATCACATTCTGTCTTGATACACACTCGCTTCTGTAGTGTTTGAAGTTTAACGGTTATTCGTTAGAAACTGTTTGCGAAATGAAAATATGCACATGACTTGCAGTTCATAAAATGTACAGAATATAGAATATAAGCGGGGGTTTTTTCGCATGTGACACTGCGCTGGACACTTCAGGTGCAGATTTAAAACAGACAACGAAACGGTGTGTACACGGTACACTATAGTGCATGTTTTCATATCATTATAAAGTAATTAATTTGTTGACTAGATGCTGCATTTGTGAAGAAAAAACAGCAGTACGTTTGCTATCAATGCTGAGAGGACGCGAACATTAGCAGCACCTCAAGCGGTTAAAACAATGTGACCAAAACACGCAAATCTGACCCAAATGCTAAATGTCACGATTGTTAACATCTATTTGGATTAGTTTATATCCAGCTGGTCACTTTAAGTGTTTGTTAGCACGCAGCGAAGTTCCAGATTCAAAACTGACGTGAGAAAGCAAACTGATGTTGATTCAGCTGAAAGAAATCCTGCCGCCATTCAGTTTTATATTAAATTACACAACATTTGTCCCAGATCATTGTTAATGTATATGATGACTTCACCCTAGTCTTTAAAATTGTGTATTGTGCATTTTTCAGTGAAACGTTTGTCTTTCTGTGCCTCTAATAAAGTATGATTCATATATAGAGAGCTATAATATATATCACGCTTTTTCTTTCCGTTTTGCTCTGTTTTTTTTTTTTTTTAAACGCCAAACTTCAAACTCATCTATGCCACTTTTTGATCATTCTTGAAGTGAACTTTTGCCCGTTTGGTGATTAAATAAACTGATTAGACCGCTGTCTGAACTGAACGCAACGCGTCCAGTGTGTGGGACTCCTGATACCTGCTGTCTCCTACACTGCGCTTTTTGCCCGGTGTGCGACTGTAATATTTTTTTATTTTGATTAGATAATCATCAAGTGCTCTAGAATAAAGCAATTAAAGTGTGAGAACATGCATACAATATCCATATGTTTTCAGTGCTATGGCCTTTGTGTAGATGTTTAAAGATGGCTGTCTAGTTGGTGTCTTAATTTCAACATCTACTTGTATATTTTTAAATTTGGAAGTTGCTTCTGTTAACATTAGTTAATGAACTAACTTTAATGATCAATATATAATTAATATTTAATATATTTATTCATTTACAAAGTATGGTTGAGTACTGATTTTTGTTGTTGTTGTAGTCTAGTTTACTCAGACTACAACAGTTTATTTTAGTTTTCGTTCAGTATTTTAAAAACTATCGGTTGATTAATCTGTATTACCAGTGTGGTCCAACCTAGCTACCGGTATCGGTAAAATCTAGGGCTGGCCCCTAATAGTTGACTAATAGTTAGTTGACCAGAAGAGTCTTGGTCGACATTTTTATTAGTCGCAGAAAAATTTAATCCACAGGCCACGTCACGCAGTGCGTGACGGAGACCGATCGTTAACGGCTAGTCTATGGTAATACAGTACATCGGGCAGGACATCCAAACGCTCGCCTATCATTCATCCACCACAAATATGGCTTATCACCTGAAAGATGTAAGTATTAGCAACTTTACATGGCCGCTCAGTGTAATGTTAACCTAGAGAAATGTGCGCTGTTCAAGTGTCTGTGCGGAGTGTGTAAGCAGAACAGCGCTCACAACAAGACCGATGAAGGTGCCGGTGCGCTCCCTTGCTCCTAAAATATTTTGTCATTTTTTGGTCATACAGATAAATGTAATACATCTTTAAAATCCGTAAAGACTCTACGTTTATTTGTGTGCACTCGCAAGAAAAAAAACCCCACTGCGCTTTTGTAAAATAATAAAAGCAAACATGATGCGCTTTCTGCCGTCTCGGTCTCTCTGAACTTGAGCACGAAACTCGTGAATATCTTTGCCTCACAGACATTAAAAATATATCTATAGAGAGTGAAATGTCTACTTTCAAATGAACTTAAAATGGAAAACAAATATTCTCAGATTATGTAATCCGTATGAAACATGCAAACAGCCACTGCGGAGATGATGAGTCGTGTTGCCGAGTTCATCTCTTAAACCGAAAACAAAAAGCACGAGTTTATCAAATTATTAAAATGTTAATGCAGCCTCCTTACTGTTTTCTGCCTGTGCACTGTGGCAAGCTTTATGCGTGTGCTTGAGCCCTTATTAGGCTATGTAGGCAATTAAAGGCTCATTATAATGATTTAAATGGTTTATTAATAAACGTGCGATTAGTTAACTAATGCTTAAAATGAATGACTACTAGTCGACCAGAAAAATTCTTAGTCGAGGGCAGCCCTAGTAAAAGCCACTCTTGGTCGACCTGGCACTCTGTCAGCACCTGACGCGGCAATCACCCCACATTGAAGTCTGCTGTTTCAAAGAGGCTCATAAAGCGCTCCCGTGCAGGGGACAACTTGGGTCATGCAGTTATTTATTTATTTATTTTTGCATGTTTTTATGTGCAACTTTTTAGTAGTGAAGGTGATGTTACTGACAAAGGTTCTTTATGCCACAGTGCCGTGTGTTTTATTTAAACATTTTGAAGCATGTAAAAGGCTACACTGGGACTTCCAAACATTTTTGAATGACTCCAATTCAGTTCTTTCTGACCGTCTGTATTAGTTTATGGAAATGATTCAAACACTACTCTGATACTTGAGTTGCGAGACAAAGAGTGAGAACCAAACTGTCCCGACTGGCATGTTTTTAGAATAGTTGTGTGGTAAAAAAATAAAGAACATCTTTAAATGATTCCAATATTCATGTACAAAATTAATTTGGATTTTGAGTGCTTCGTATATTGGATTGTCCTATAACAGACTCACCCAGCACGACTATTTAGTCTGGGTTATTACAGGACATATGTGGGGCGTGAAATTGTCTTTCCGTTTGCATATGTGAACTGCTTGTGACCTCCGGTGTTATGTGCATGTGCATTCACAGTCCTGTGCTCCGCACACTGAGGTGAACTGAGTTTTAAACACCATAATGCATTGGCTGTGTTGTTGTACAGATACAAACCACCTTCCTCTCTTGGCTGTGTTTTTCCATTGTTGCACACTAGTGTAGTTACCGTGACCCAGTTTCCACTCCCTTATGAGCACACGTGATAGAGATGTGGGTAAATTGGAAATCACAGATTAGAGGAGAGAAAGGGTGAATTGGGAAGCGAGAAGCAAGCATGATGGGAAATTGGCTGCTTATAAACACTGCAATGTTGTGGTTTGTCTCAAGCCACCAGAATAGTGTACACACACAATGCTCTTTGAAATGAACTCAATTTGTATCGCAATTCAGATCATGCATGCATATCTGTGACGGCTAATTTTCTTACTTCATTGAGTAGAAATGATATAGAATGGTCTTCAAACTATACTTTAAAAAAAAATTGTGTTAGTCATGTGATGTTTCTTACACTCTTACACTCTTGACTTGAATCATGTATGATTTATTTATAACAAGCCACGTATGACAACTGTCTGAGTAATGAATGCTTGATGGGGTGTGTTTCACATTGACAGACAGTTAAACGATCATTTTCTTACAGTGGCATTTTGGTTTTGGACAAACATATACTGTATATACAAAGGTCTGAGTTATTAGTAGTGCTGCTTTCTAACCTTTTCACTCTTCCGGGTTTAGTAGGGTAAAGGGCATATAGAGGTATCATGGGAGGCCATAGCAAATGTTATTGTAGCCTTCCCTTATTGTAGGTTTTCATGAATTTCTAAATAGGAGACAGATATTATGCCATTTAGTAGATAGAAAGATGAACCTGAGACAGTACATACGCACCTGTAATTGGTGGTTGCTTGTTTTTCCTCATTACACTTGCAGTCACTTCCTCAGCAGCCCAATGTAAAGGGGTAACATTTAAAAGTTAAACGGTGCATTGAGTTCTTGTCAAGACTGCTAAACGCTTGTCAAAATGTGAATTTCTTATGCAATATTAAGCCTACTTGATTATTAATTTAGCAAATTGTCTGTATAACTTATAAGTAAAGCTTACTTGGGGCATGAGCCTAAAATGTTTTTTTACTCTCTGACCCATTAGGTTTTTTTTTTTTATCAGACAAAATGAAAGGGACAAACAAATCTTATAGACATAGCAACAGCATAAAAATCACACTAAAAGCTGTAGGTACTACGTGGCAACATCCTGGAATTGTGGCGGCATGTTTTTCACAGGAAAACATCATTGATGTTTTCAGAAAGTGTAAAAATCTTGTAATGTATTTAAAAAAACCCCACTCTCTGTGTGCCACTGTTGCAGGACACCCTCTCTGACAGATGCTTTTGTTGTGTTGTGACAGGCGGTGAACTGTAAGGGCCAGCACAGCATCTCCTACACGCTGTCCAGAAACCAGACGGTGGTGGTGGAGTACAGCCATGACAAAGACACAGACATGTTCCAGGTACTGTTTCGCAAAAACAAAAAACACTTTGAAATCTCTTCTCCACTGTTACTTTGAGCATAAATTCAGTTCAGTGACTGTGCGCAGGCACACCTCTTTCTGTCCAACTTTTATGTGTGCTATACTCTGAGGTCTGATCTTTACCACAGCTAATCAAGATCTGTGATATGGGTCTGGTCTGCTCATGAGGGAAAGAGTCATATGGATTGTAGCAAATGGGAAGAAAAGCAAAAACGGGAACCAGCAGCAACCCACAGGGACAAAACAGAAACGCTCTCTATAAAACGGAAATAAAGTGGAGACTGTTGCATCTTTATTTCAGTACAAGTATTTATAAACAGGATTTAGTGCAATGAGCACCTCTCTATTCTTGGGAATTTCCACCCCACTTTTAAAACTAAAATAGGCTCTTCAAACAAGTCCCGGCACATGCATGACTATTTTGTCTCCGTAGTAAACAGGACGAAAAACAGTGTAGGGACTGCTAAAAACTACAAAACATTTGACTGATTTCAGAATTTTTTGCGCTTTTCACACTTTGTTCATCAAAATATTCTGGAAAAAAATAAAAATGACTGTATCCACAAAAAATGTAAGCAGTATAACCGTTTTCATCATCAGTAAGAATAAAATATAGATTTTTAATTGTGTGTGTGTGTGTGTAAAAAATAAAGACATTTTAATAAATCAATATTTTATACGTGTGTGTGTGTGTATGTGTATACCAAAAAGTGAGCTAAAGCTGACAACATTTCTAAAAACCTACCTTTGGGGGACGTCCTCATTTGTAAAACTAGTATAAAAATAAAGTAAAGGGTTTTTTATTTTTTATTTATTTTTTTGTAAAAATACAAAGTTTTCTGTGAGGGTTAGGATTAGCTTATAAAATCTATAACTATTTGTATATAAAAACAATAGAAGTCTATGTAAAGTCCCCATTTAGATAAGCTAATTAGCTAGGTAAGTGTGTGTGTGTGTATATTCTTTTCAATAATAAGAATAATTGTTTTATCCTAACATTGTTCTTTCTGTCATGACCTGAAATATAACTTATCAGATAGTTGCTAAAAATTTGTATTAGTTGTTACATATATCTGAGAAACTTGAATTTATTTCTTTTTCTTTTGTATGCTAGATTGGACGATCAACGGAAGGCCCTATTGACTTTGTGGTGACTGACACTGTGTCAGGCGGAGGAGGGGAGAGTGAGGACACGCTCATCACTCAAAGCACCATCTCCCGCTTTGCCTGCCGGGTGGTGTGTGAACGTAACCCGCCCTACACAGCGCGTATCTACGCTGCAGGCTTTGATTCTTCCAAGAATATATTTCTCGGAGTAAGTGTGTTACATTGTCATGTGATACATTTCACATCAGAGTTACTTTATTAAGCTTTTATTTATATATACTCGTGTATTTGCTGTCTTGGGAAGTATCCACTTCTGCTGATCCAGTGGAACTGATCTAAACTTACCTGGTAAATATAGGTGTGTCTGGCGAACTGGAATGAGTCACCCATGTGTAACTAAAAAGAGTGCAGTGCATTCATTTTTGTTTATGTATAGTAATTAAGTCTCTCTGTAGGAGAAAGCAGCCAAATGGAAGAATCCAGATGGTCACATGGACGGGCTGACAACCAATGGTGTGCTAGTCATGCACCCGCGGGGCGGGTTCACAGAGGAGTCCAAGCCTGGTGTGTGGAGGGAGATATCAGTGTGTGGAGATGTTTACACACTGAGAGAAACACGGTCTGCTCAAACTCGAGGCAAACTGGTTAGTATGTCTGCTGCATCTGCTCAGTTTAGTTCACGGTGTAGCCAATCATCAATTCACTCACAATTCCTTTTACAATTGTGATTATAAATTCAAGCTAAAATTTAAGCAATTGCAGAAACCATCTAGACTTGATTTATCTGAACTGCAGCAGAATTAGGGGTTCAGTCCAGGGTCAGGGAGTTCCTTGAATCTTGTAAGAGGTTCCAGACTTTATAGGTGGGATGTTACTAGTGAAGATTCTGGGATAGCTAGGTGTACCGATTCAAATTATGGTAAGGATGACCCCTAAATTGAGCATTAAAAAGGCCTCTATCACCATTCTCTGACTAGGACACTCTAGATTACTCATGTGCTTTAGATTAAGTTGTTGACTTTTTTTTTTTTAGTACCTTATGGATATGGTCTTACTCGGATCATGTTTGTTTCACTGCGTTCAGTTTGCAAAGTCATAGTTATATTTCAGAGTTATATTTTTTAGGGGAATGTTTAGTGTCTTTTTAAGGGAGTGTAAAAATGTTCGACAGCTAGAAAGGAAGCAAGGCAGTTACTTAGTTTGGTTATTTAGAGCTGTTCAATACAAGCTGCCACAGTATGTTTGAGTCTTTGAACCTCTAGCTCCTCCTGGAGGACAAATGTGGTTTTGCACTCTTGCATTGTTACCATACTACAACAACTTTTTTGCTAAAAAACACACTGCTGAAAGTAAATACTTGAGAAATACATTAAACCTCATGGATATGTGTTAGTAAGCAAAAGTTTACAGTATCAGAAATTCAATATTAATCCATTGAGAAATGAGAAATTGCTCTGCATGTTTAAGTGTATAAAACTCTTTGAACCTCTAGCTCCTCCTGGAGGACAAATGTGGTTTTGCACTCTTGCATTGTTACCATACTACAACAACTTTTTTGCTAAAAAACACACTGCTGAAAGTAAATACTTGAGAAATACATTAAACCTCATGGATATGTGTTAGTAAGCAAAAGTTTACAGTATCAGAAATTGAAAAAACAATATCCATCCATCGATTAATCCATTGAACTCATTGAGAAATTAGAAATTGCTCTGCATGTTTAAGTGTATAAAACAGAGAGAGAGAGAGAGAGAGACACAACGAGCGAGAGAACAAGTGAATCAGCAGTTTAATTTTCAGTATCTTTCCAACAAGAACAGAAGAGAGTACACGCAGTGCTTGTTTTTACACTGGCTATAGTCAGGTAAACAACACACGGTGGTGTTACTTCACCGTTCATTTCTCAAATTAGTTGAAACACGCAGCTGTTTTACAAAGGTTCCAGATTGCCTGGCCAAGAACTGGCTGAGAAGGGGCTCTGGCTCCAGAACGCAAATGTTTTTGGTGTAAAAAGTAAGAGGCCTCCTGGCTCAGGCCGGACTCAAACCGGGGATGATCTTACAATGAGGTGACAGTGTTACCTACAGTGCATCATTACAATAGAGTAATCAAAGTAAAAACTACTTTCATTTGCATTGAAGTACAAAAAAACACACACAAACAGTGACCTGCACAGATGCATTTATTATCTACACTTTATCAAAGCTTATGCTACGCCTACGTCATCCTCTGGAACGCCACTCTCTCACGTGAATGTGAGTACGACAGTTTGCGGAAGCTAGAGATTAAAATATGGATTTTTTTTAAACAAATGCATCGCTTTGCTTCAGAAGGCCTTTATTCACCCCCCGGAGCCTTGTAAAGTACATTTTATGATGGATGGATGCACTTTTTTGGGGGCTTCAAAATCTCAACCACCATTCACTGCCATTATAAAGCTTGGAAGCTCTGAAAGAAGAACGTCATATACACGTAGGATGAGTAAATCATGGGGTCATTTTTATTTTTGGGTGAAATGTCCCTTTAATGGACACCTGTAATCCTTGGTTTGACTCCCGGCTAAGCCAGAAGGCCTTTTTGTGTGGAGTTTGCTTTTTCTCCCTGGGTTGGCGTGGGTTTCCCCTGGGTGCTCCAGTTTCCTCTGCAATTTAAAGACAAGCAGGACAGATGAATTGGACACCTTAAGCTGTCTGTAAGTGTGCGTGCAAGTATGAATGAGTGTGAGCCCTGTGATGGACTGGCCATTTGTCCAAGGTGTTTCTCTGCCTAAGGCCTGAGATCCAGTTTCCCCACAATCCAACATGGGACATGTGTTTTGAAAAAAGGATGTATTAAATACCTGTAATGAATGCATTGCTCAGATGTTTGTTTTATGCTCAGGTGGAGAGTGAGAGTAACGTACTCCAAGATGGCTCTCTGGTTGACCTGTGCGGAGCCACACTACTCTGGCGCACAGCTGACGGCCTTTTCCACACCCCCACTCAGAAGCACCTGGAGGCCTTGCGGCAAGAGCTGAACGCAGCCCGGCCTCAGTGCCCCGTGGGCCTCAACACCCTGGCCTTTCCCAGCATGCAACGCTGCAGTCGTGCCCTGGCAAGTGTCCCCACCCAAGAGGACAAGCAGCCCTGGGTCTACCTTGCCTGTGGCCACGTTCATGGCTACCACGACTGGGGCCACCGTTCTGAACGAGACCCCAATGCTCAAAGAGAGTGTCCCATGTGCAGAACCGTGGGCCCCTACGTGCCACTCTGGCTTGGCTGCGAACCAGCCTTTTACGTAGATACCGGTGCACCAACGCATGCCTTTGTACCTTGCGGCCACGTGTGCTCTGAAAAATCAGCCCGCTATTGGGCGGAGATTCCTTTACCGCATGGCACCCACGCTTTCCATGCCGCCTGCCCCTTCTGCACTACCCAACTCAATCTGGCGCAAAAGTGGGCTAAGCTCATCTTTCAGGGGCCTATAGACTGAGAGTGTAGAGGAGGTGGACAGTGGATTATTGCGTAATTGGAATCCAGTATGCTGAAGGACAATTCGTAGAAGATGCGACTAAGGACCGATTCATACCGCAAGCTGTGAAATTGCCCTTGAAATGCTTATGCTGGAGAGCAGGTTCTTGCTCATGACTGTGGTAATAGTTGGCGAATGACAGGTGTCTGTCATGATTTCCTTTAGTTATTTTGTCTACCGGCCTACAAGATGTCAGTTCACACCAGCATGAGCACATCACTCAGGAGATTTAATACATTTCTACACCTGGCTTTAGACTCAAGATGCTTTTTGTTCTTTCTTGGTGATCAACCTTCCTGTGGAGTTTTGTTGCTTTAATAATCCTTCCGGTGATTTCCAAAGAACTTGATTATCTTCTAGTGTGTCGAGTTGGAACTAAACTGTGCAGGATGGTCAGAGCCCCAGGACCAGGACTGAACATCCATTATTTTAAGTAGTTCAATGTGTGGGCACTCCCAAAGGTCAGGATCCCAAACTCCACTGAGGGCTTCTACAAGGATCCACCTGTTGGAGCAGTGATTTGGGAACTGCAGTACTAAAATGGTTCTTTCCAAAGAATTAAAAAATGGTGATTCTGTTGAGTTTTATTACATGAAGAGCTAGCAACATAACACTCCTAAAAGATCCTGCAGGAATAATAACCAGCCACAGCGGAAGCTTCATTTTCAAATGGATCGTGCATTATGGAATTACAGTGATTTGTCATTTTAGCCTAGTTCTCGGTTCATAAAGGTATTCGGAAACTAACACATGCTGTTTTTCTTTCTAAAAGGTTAAAGATTTTAAGCTTTGATGTAAAGGTATTTTTATTCATACTGGGGTAACCAGTAAGAAGATTAACAATGGATATTGCCAAATATTTCTGGAACTGGTTATAGAGTTAGTAACTAAAGTAGTTCCTGCTGTTATCTTGAAAACTGTGTCCCAAATATTTTGGTACTGCTTATTACTTGCCACTTGTTCATTTTCCACATGTTGATAGTGGTATATAAACACAGTAGAAAATTGTGGACTATTCTGCAGTCATCATCTAGACAAATGTAGAAAAGAATGAGAATGAAAACCACGATAGTGGAGGTTTATGGCGTAAAGGAGAGCTAGGAAGCAGTGATTGCTTGGTAACAATTAATCATTGGTCAAAATTCTTCCGATTTCAACTGTTTTATAAGCTTATGAGATTAAAACGACTTTTATTCCACTATTTTCCTAAAATGTATACAGAGATGGTTTCTAATGTCTAAAGACAGTTTTATAGGGCAGTGAAGAAGATATTTTGGACATACTGAAGGGGTATTTTTATAAACAGTTGCATTTACAGAGCCTTTTTACTCACTGAAAAGTATTTTACTACACAATAGCCCATGTACAGTTAGTTTTAAAACAGATACTAATATATTTATTCAAATATGTATTTTAGGTTAGGGTTAGGGTTATCAAATGTTCATCACTCATTTATAAGTGCATGCTGCATCTGGAGACTTAACCTGTGAACAGTCAGTAGTCATGTATCTTTTATTGACGCTCAAGCCTTAGATCCAGCTTCTGATTATGCTTGTGTTTGCAAAATAACCCAATGTTCCTCCTATACTCCATGTTAATTTCAGACCCAATATGAAATGTAACGCTGTAAAATGTCACATTGGTTTTCATTTGTTAATGAATTAATTGAATGTTCTGTTCTCTTTTTACTTTTTTGTTTTGATATACAAGTGGTGTAAACACCTTTGTGTGGTTATACATACATTAGAGCAGTGCCCAACCCTGGTCCTGGAGGCACCCCAACACTGCACGTTTTGCATGTCTCCTTAATCAAACACACCTGATTCAGGTCATCAGCTCATTAGAAGAGACTCCAAGACCGGAAATTGGTGTGTCAGAGAAAGGAGACATGCAAAATGTGCAGTGTTGGGGTGCCTCCAGGACCAGGGTTGGGAACCACTACATTAGAGGATATTGTGTTTTCTTGAAACATAACATATCATTGTGAAATTTTCACACCAAAAGCACAATGGAACTCTGGATGGGGAGTATATTTACTAAAGCAGAGCTACTGTTTTTTTTATTTTTTTATTTTTAACAATGATGGTGCTTCCATGTGGAGTAAACTAAAATAAGGCCAAACCTATATTTTTATTTTTTTTAAATGCCAAAAAGGTATTTTGTCACGTTGAATGCCAGGGAGTTTCAATACATGTGTAAACAATTGCACATTTCAGTTGTGCAAAATTAGGCACAATAAACATTACACTACAGTGCTTTAATTGCAGCTTTGCAACACCAATACAACAGTGTCAAAAAAGAGCTTTTCGCTGCAAGTAGACAGTTTAACACTTGAACATTGTGAAAGATCAACTTCCACAAGAAAGAAACGACACTGAAGTAATGCAATACAGACACTGACTCTATTAGCCGCAGTCATTATTTGCGACGTGTTAATCAAGATGCAGAAAAATGATGCTTGGCCATAGGGCTGTAATAATGTAAAAAAAAAAAAGAAAGAAAGAAATGCCGTAATTTACATTTGTGCTCTATGGTATGTTTGAAAAAAAAGAAGTGTAAATAAAAAAGACATTTCACTCAAAAGATTTAGTTATAATTAACCAGCGATGTGTCTTCTAGACCAGTGAATCTCAACCTTTTGGCGTACCGGACCCCAGTCCAATTCAGAACCATCCTCAAGGACCCCCAGAACAAAATGTACTCATCTATGTATCAATTGTGTCTTTGTGAGGACCAAATACAGTCAAGTATAATTCAAGTTAGTTGACTTGTCCAGCTATATTGGATTTTTCTTTCATGGGATCATGTCATGTCAAAATATACAACATTTATACAAAAATTCATACTTTATATGGACCCCCTGGCCTTACATCAAGGACCACTAGGGGTCCACGGACCCCTGGTTGAGAAACACTGTTCTAGACATGTCTTTCATTACGAGTTATCTATGTAGATATTTTCAGAATGTTCATTAAGAGCAGAGAATTGTTTTTCATGTTTCAAGCATGAATAACAAACTTGTGTTCTGAGTGAATGAGTGAAGCTCACACACTGCCTAACATCTTTTTGTTCCACGGAATAAAGTCTTGTGGGTTTACAACAACATGAAGATGAGTGAATGTTGACGTAATTTTCATTTTTGAGTGAACTTTCTAAAGCTTTAAGCATGTAAAGATATGTCTTTCTTTTTTCTACACCACTTCTCTACAATATTGTTCAAATATTTAGAACTACCGTGTGAGTAAAGGTGACAGAAAGCTCGTTGGGAAATCTCTGCTTGGCTTGCCCCCCATTTAAGAGGGTTTATTAAAAATGACATAACGTCTGCATTTGTGATGAAGCTTACGGCTTGTCTTTTGTAACGTGATAAATTCTCAAGTGTGATGTAATATTAAATGCCTGAAAAGGCCACCTCACTACGGAGTCATACACCGAGGGCTATCACTGTCTGTACATCAAGGTTTAGAGAAACACTTGCTAATGAATGTTAAATCCTGCACATTTCAGGCCTATAAAGAGTCGTCTGCTTCTTCATACTCCTTTTTCTTCAGTTGCTCTTACCTTACATCATCAAACCCATTATAAAGTTAAAGGTTCAAAACTTAGTTCCCAACAAAATTATGAACTTTTTTGAAGTTAACGCTTGAAAACAACAAATCATAACTAGAGAGCTGATGTTGTGAGATATTATAATTAAAAATGGTAAAGATGATTAAAATTAAGATCATTAGAAATGCTAACACCGTCCACACGTCAATCATTCACGTTTCTTTTTTGAAGTTACTATGTGCTAATTATTAACGACCACAAGAGTGTGCTGTTATCATATTTTGTAAACTTGAAATTTTCCACAATGTCACTAACCATCTTTGCATGAGCTAAAGCTACTGTAGAAACACTGAATGCATTTAATGATGACCGCATTTAAGAATAATTCAATTAATTAAATTGTACTTTTTTAGTACAATTTTTACTGCAAATTATATTTTCAGTTTGTCCATTTTTTTCAATAATGCATTTAGTTCATGAAGGGAGCAGTGCACCTTTCATGACGTTGAGCCATTGTATTTATCATAACCTTTTGATTATAATAATCTATTTTTAATATACTAAACTAAAAATAAATTAGGAAGCACCAATTTCAAATACATAATATTAACAAAAGAGATTAAAAAAAAACATGAAACTATTTTAACTAAAATTTTGCCTACACTCTATGAATAATATTTTTAGCTATTCATTTTTTTAAAGCATTTATGCAATGGCTCGTCTGCAGTTGTGCATGTTTCCTGTTTAAAACTCACTGTGAATCTGAAAAATTACACTTAAATCACAGACTGAAAGGGCTTCGAATAATGCCAACCAAACAGTGATGACATATTTGTCCCTTTCATACGCGCTCTCTGCAAATAAGGGCATATAAAAGGATTTTGATTTTGAGCATGCCATTTAGCTGCTTTGAAAGAGAAGATCAGTGGGATGCCATGCCTGCTAATTAACATTTCCTCCTGTAGATGCTGGGGAGATGGGGCTGTGTCTCAGCCTTTCCGAATGACAGCCAGCGTAGTAAAGGTGACAGAAAGCTCGTTGGGAAATCTCTGCTTGGCTTGCCCCCCATTTAAGAGGGTTTATTAAAAATGACATAACGTCTGCATTTGTGATGAAGCTTACGGCTTGTCTTTTGTAACGTGATAAATTCTCAAGTGTGATGTAATATTAAATGCCTGAAAAGGCCACCTCACTACGGAGTCATACACCGAGGATGGCTGTCACAAACGGCGTAAATATGTGCACCTGTACTCTGTTGTCCTTATTTGAATGATGTAAATAAGACTAAGCCTTTTAATTACAGCTGGTAGCCTACCTTTCCTGTCTTTGCAGTGATTCTGAAATACAGTTCAGCAATAGTTTCTCTTGTGAGAACTGTGCATCCACCAAAACTGCTTGAGATGTGATATGGAAGGCTTAGCAAGGGCATATTGCACGCTCGTGCTCAGAGAGAGAAAGAGATCATGTCTTTTTATTTGCTGCCTGCTAGCTGTCTCCTTCAGGATGCCTGCCAGCTCAGACAGTCAACTGTTGAAGGATCAAAGCCGCAGAAAATCAAGACATGTCGCCCCGATCAGCAGTGTCAAGACTGGGACATCAAACCAGAATATGGAGTGCTGAGTCCTTTAGAAAGGTGATTTTCAGACAACATTAGGCTTCTTTATCAATCTTTTAGAACAAAGATGACATACAACGTACGTCATCTGAAAATTGATGATAATTACAGTGCAGTGAACTTGTTAAAATGTGTTCGTTTCTGTATGTAACATGGATGTTGTAATGTTAGACTAATGCACCTTTATCATTTTGAGAGACTTTTTAGCTCTTTTTTTCTCCGTTCTATTAATTTGTTCAAAAGAATTGTGCAAATATATACGATGACTTTAAATGCACCTTTTCTATAAATGTCGCAATATCATAAAAAGTCATAATACAGGAATACAATTCTTGAAAAAAAAACCGTACAATATAAAAAAAGTTTATAATATATTATAGCCTTCTGTGTAGTATGACCAACAAAGTCATGTGGTCCAACCAATATTTAGGGGGGGGGGGGACTGGAAATTATATCATAGAGATAAGTCTCAGAAATATCAGACAATATTATCTTTTTATGATATTAGTTAAGGTTATAAAATGTCATGTGGTGTGTATTTATTAATTCACATATATAAATATATATAGCCTATATATATATAACATTTACCTTAAAAATATATTTTAAATTTTTTTGTAAATGATGATTGTGATGTGTGAACTATGTATTAAAAATGTAAATATAGAAATATTTTTACCTTTTA
Source organism: Sinocyclocheilus grahami (assembly GCF_001515645.1). Classification (NCBI taxonomy): domain Eukaryota; kingdom Metazoa; phylum Chordata; class Actinopteri; order Cypriniformes; family Cyprinidae; genus Sinocyclocheilus; species Sinocyclocheilus grahami. The sequence continues at coordinate 1,090,513 of NW_015505966.1, forward strand.
TTTACTGGTTACACCGCATGACATTTTATGTCATTAAATGTAACTTTTGAAAACCATATAAAAGCTTGTTAAAATCAAAACGATGAATTAAAAAAAAAAAGAGTACACAGCACATGTCTTAGTTTTTTTTTTATGATTTCCCCCCCTTTGGTTTATCATGGACACCCATTGATCCTGTTCTTTCGGATACACTTCATGATCAGTCCTGACCGCCCGCATGAGGTCTTTTCTGGAGCAGCCAAATATCCCGAAGGAATGCTTTATCATAATTTGGAACCAATCCTAAATGGGATAAAACAAGAATCCTCTCAGAATCAAATATGATCCTACTGGATAAACTGAAAATCCTAGTTTTCCATTTATTTAGTCAGAATGTGACTGTATGCAGTCGAAGCTTGTTGATCCCATTAGCTTCCAGATGATGACAGATGTCAATAGCATTCCTTCAGGGGTTTTAAGGTCTAGTGGCGGGTATCTCGGTAAGGAAGGTGTTGACTGCTAAACTCTTACTCCTGCAGAGGGAAACAGGTCTAACCACGATTAGTCTCTCTGTTCTCCCTCTGTCCCTCGACCAGGTGAACTGGCAAGGCCAGAAGTGCCACAGGTGGCCGGAGGCTGGACGCCAAAATATCAATAGGACACCTACATTCGGCGGGGTTGGTGAACTTGATATTTACCTCTCTCCCCCCAGCGTGAGACCCCGTGAGATGATATGCAGATCATCGTCTGTAAATAAGAGATAGTAATGCTACACGCGCGTGCGTTTGTTTCCCCCGCGCTTCTAATTTAGTAAACTTGGCAGTCGTTTTTAATCTCCCGGCAAATTGAAGCGGTAGGGGATCGTGGCAAGTGTTGGATGCATGTTATTAATTCCTAGCTATTTCTGTCTAGTGCAATTAGTCACTGTTTGTCGCTGAAAATGTCCCATTAATTATCTACGGCTTGTAAGTGGAGCTGCGCTCGTGGCTACTGTCTGAAAACGTTGGAGTGGAGAGGTCCGCGTTCAGTGTCCTCACCTCTGAGAATGGTTGACTTTGAATGGTTGGCTTTGAAATGTCTCTTTAACGCGTAATCTTTGCCTCAGTGCAAAACAACGGCACAGCGGTCTCAGTTGGCTTCAGTTGTCGTCATAGATTGTTTCAGTAAAACCCCTTTTATAGTAAACGTGCCGTCAGATTAAAGGGCTGCACACAGTAACATTCTTCATCTGTCATATGAGCTGTTCCAGGTGACCTGAGAAAAAACATCTGCACTGAAGGTGAGGCCGGGGCTGGTTGTCACATTAGCTGTAAGCGAGTCAAAAATCCAGTTGCAGAAATGCTTGGCTTCTCAATTATCTGTTATTATTAGGCCTATGTTGTTTACAAACACCTAATAGAAAACTTATTTTCATATTTTTTTTTAATTTATTTGAACCTTTCAATATATATATATATAGATAGATATAGGGTAAAGGGTAAGGATCAACTACTTTAGATGAATGTAGATTTAACCAAAAAGATTTTTAGGTCAAGTTATCATAGGCCCTATGTTTTATGCTGTAATTTTAATTAATTAATTAATAATAATAATAAAAACTGATTTGTTTTGTGTTTCTTAATTGCTTTAGAGATTAAATTTGGCTGAAAAGACAATAAACAGCAACTGCCATTTTAAAAACAATTATATTGTGGACAAAGGGTTTTTACTTTTTTATTTTCCTTTTATTTTGTCTTTGCTTTTTAGTTATTAATATATATATATATATATATATAATTACTTATATTAATAACTAAAAAGCAAAGAAAAAATATATTTATTTATTTATTTATATATAATTACTTATATTAATAACTAAAAAGCAAAGAAAAAATATATATATTTATTTATTTATATATAATTACTTATATTAATAACTAAAAAGCAAAGAAAAATATATATATTTATTTATATATAATTACTTATATTAATAACTAAAAAGCAAAGAAAAATATATATATTTATTTATATATAATTACTTATATTAATAACTAAAAAGCAAAGAAAAAATATATATATTTATTTATTTATATATAATTACTTATATTAATAACTAAAAAGCAAAGCAAAGCAAAGAAAAAAAATATATATATAAACTTTTCAAATCACTGTCAATTAAAAAAAAGGTTCCCTTTTTTGACAACTTACCCCATAGAGCTTGCCATTATGCCACACTATAAGGTCAACTTGTGTTAAACTGTATCTTTTAGGCAATAACAATAGAAATCTCATGAGATGCATGCTTTATTTGTTTTTTAAGTTGGTGATTTCTTATGGATTTGTGTGATGTGATTCGTATGAGAACGTGTGAAAAACAAAACCATGAAGGTCCAGGCACAAATTAGATTTTATGAATTGGCCACCAATTTGCCAAAACATAAATCAGTTACAAATTGCATTGAAATTTTTGTGACAAGCCCCATTCTCCTTCATACATTTATAAAATATGATTCAAATGGAACACACTTAATTAATTGCGCAACAGAGTTGTGAAAAGTATTTTGGTCACACTTTAGTTTAGGGACCGATTCTTACTATTAACTAACTATTAACTATGACTTTTGCCTCAATAAACTCGCTGCTTATTAATAGTTAGTAGGGTAGTTGTTAAGTTTAGGGAATTTTTTTACATAGACTTTAAGCCAATATGCTAGTGAGGGAAGTCGTGGCCTAATGGTTAGAGAGTCGGCCTTGTAACCCAAAGGTTGCAGGTTCGAGTCTTGTACCGGCAGGGATTGAGCAAGGCACCGAACCCCCAACTGCTCCCCGGGCTGCTCACTGCTCCGGGTGTGTGTTCACTGCTGTGTGTGTGCACTTTGGATGGGATAAATGCAGAGCACTAATGGCCAAGTATGGGTCACCATACTTGGCCATGTCACTTCACTTTCACTTTTACTAATATGCCTGCTAATAAGCAACTAACAGTGAGAATTGGTCCCAAAACTAAAGTGTTACCAATATTTTATATACAGGAACAGCCCCTGATATCCTTAATAATATACTGACCAAGCATATTTTCAATTTTATCTCAACAATATCAACTCAAATTTGGGCAAATTGCTTTGAATGGACATATATTTATACAGTTTCTTTCCTTCTTTTCCAATGATAAAACAAGCAGTTAGTCAGAATGGCAGTGTATTTATTGGGCTAGGGCTAATACACAAACACATCAGCAGCATCGAGCCCCTCATCATCCCCCTCCTCGCTTCCCCTCTCTAATTTGCAGCTCTATGGCAGCAGTGGCACTCTCAGCTCCACAAGAGGACAAATGACTTTAATTACGGAGTAATTGCCGAGCGTTGTGTTAATTAAATCTTGATCAGTTTAAGTAACTGGATTGCTCCCACATCGAGCCCATGCTGTCATGTGCTGTCTCACTCTCCCTCGTGCACATCTTCAGTCTCTCACACACACACACACACACACACACACACACACTCTCTCCTTCAACCTGGCACACACACACACACACACACACACACACACACACACACTCTCTCCTTCAACCTGGCAGTCTCTCCGCTATGCGTCTCTGTAACACAGCTCAAACCTTTCTGGTGTTTCATTCTTTTCTTGAAGTCAAAACCACTTCATTTAGTTCGGTCAACTCTTCGGTTGGGTTCCATTATGTCAAAATTTGTTAAAACGTATTAATATTAGTTAATATATTAGGAATCATGCACTAAAAACAATTTTTTTTATACAGCAGTTATTAATCCCGATGAATGTTAGTACTATTGTTCAATATATACTACCATTCAAAAGTTTGAGTTTTTCATCTTTTTGAAAGAAGTCTCTTCTGCTCACCAAGGCTGCATTTATTTCTTCAAAATATAGTAAAAACAGTAATATTGTGAAATATTGGAATTTAAAATAGCTTTTCTATTTTAATCCATTAAAAAATATATATATTATTCCTGTGATGCAAAGCTGATTTTTCAGCATCATTACTCCAGTCTTCATTGTCACATGATCCTTCAGAAATCATTCTAATATACTGATTTGAAACATTTCTGATTATTATCAATGTTGAAAACAGTTGTGCTGCTTAATTTTGGGGGGGAAACTGTGATAGACATTTTTAAAGGATTCTTTGATACATTTCTTTGAACAGCATTTATTTGAAACAGAAATCTTTTAAACATAAATCCCGATTCGTTCTTTTTGTTTATAATTTATGCAACTTAATGTTAAAGTGTAGTAGTAGATGTCATAATTAGCATTAACCTAGATTCTGTACAAGCATTAACTAACAATAATTAAAATCATTAAAAAAATTAAATAAATCAAAAATCTTTAAATTTGATATATTCTCAAAAATGTTGTTTAGTCTTTACAATAGACTTTTATTTTAATACCCAAACTTTCTCAATTAAGTAAAAAAAAAAAAAAACTTTTAAAAAGTCCCCCCCCCCCTATAGTGTTTATTGCAATTGGCTGCAAGTCATTTGCGAAAATGCCATAACAAACATGATAGAAGCAGAATCAAGAGTGTGCCATCTTCTGCAATTTTAGATACATGCATTATCTTTAGGTTCCTGTTGCTTTGGCCAAATTGAATCCTCTTATTTTAATTAGCCGCCATTAGGTGTTCTGCTCTAGGCAATTCCAAGCAGCCCTTGCTTTCGTTGCATCTCATACTCCAGGCCCCACCAACGAATATTAATCGCAATTGCCCTAATCTCTGGGGATTTTAATTGGAGTGCTTTGTAAACCACAAGGAGGTAAACAGAATACAAAGGTGGCCTAAATGCCCCTTGAATTGTCGGTTGATGTGCGCAAGGCGAAATCGCCTTTTTGTTTCGTGTTGGTTTTCAAGAAACCAAGATCCCAATATCACTACATGCTTGTCTCAGAGATTGTGAAAATCTAGTCTGATAGAGCTGTATATGAATAAAATAGCGTGCAGTAATACATAGTACACACTACATGAGAGACGCATTGCATTTACCACTGCAATTAATCTGTTTCAGACCGAATCCTTTCATTGCTGTGCATATTTGTGTAGCTAACACAGAGGATCATGGGATTTTTCTCTACAGATTTTAAAGGGCTTTATTGAAAATCCACTTGTTTGCTAGGCTCTTGGGTTTAGATTAAAACAGACTGTCAGTGTACAGTAAGTAAGCAGATAGTAAGCAACAGGCTGGAGCTGAACCATATTGCAACGAGTGGCGGATTTATCTGCGATTTAGGAAAACCTAATCCAGTTTTCACTGATGCACTGAGTGATTGAATTTATGTGCAGATGTCAATATGTGAAGTGTTACCATGATGGCTTTGCTCTTAAAATACTGTGGTTTTCTGCTCTCTTCTCTGCACTGGCTGTAGTCAGCAGGCATCTCCCTAAAAAAAAAGTATAGAGTAAATACTTGTGTTTTTAAGGTAAAAAAAAAATCATTTTTTATATAGATATAAAATCTCACACACACACAGTATATATATATATATATAAATAAAAGTATATTTTATATACTTAATTCTGCATCAAGGCAAATCTGCAGTTCTGAAAGTTCAGGGGTTTGTTTTACCATTTATGTGCAAGTATGAATAATTAAGGATAAAGATACGAAGAATACCCCAAAAATACAAAAAAATTTAATTTAGGTATTGAGATGAAATTTTGTTATTGACCAAATACTTATTTTCCACCATAATTTGCAAATAAATTATTTAAAAATCCTACAATGTGATGTTCTGGATTTTTTCCCCTCATTTTGTCTCTCATAGTTGAGGTATACCTATGATGAAAATTACAGGCCTCTCTCATCTTTTTAAGTGGGAGAACTTGCACAATTGGTGGCTGACTAAATACTTTTTTTCCCCACTGTATATATATATTTTTTTTCTAGTTTATTACATTTCGGGTATTCTTCGTATCTTTATCCTTAATTATTCATACTTGCACATAAATGGTAAAACAAACCCATGAACTTTCAGAACTGCAGATTTGCCTTGATGCAGAATTAAGACGCACCAAGAATTACCCAGATTATCCTGTCAAAGAAAAACAAACAAACTAAGCCTTCTCCTTTAATATTTCAACCCAAATGAATAATTCTCACATCCTTTGCATTTGAATTGTATGAATACTGCACTCTAATTGACTCTTTGTTTTTATCCTTAATATTTACATTTGAAGTCATATGTTTAGCACCGCAAATGGCTGGTATCTTTTTTTACTGCTTATGTAACTGGCATCAACGTTCCTCCCTTTTATTTGGAGCCATATTGCAAAAAAATGTAATGTAAATTGAATTGTGTGCATGTTATTTCACTCTTTGTGGCTTAGAGAGAAAACTATATACCTTAGTTAAAGTCTGCTGTTTTATATTGGTTTAAGATGATGGGGGTATGTATTATTTAGGAACATTTCTATATTAGGATTTCGCTTTTATTACACATATTGTCCTATGAGCGTAGTTCGTCTGTTAATATCACATGCACTTTTTTGTATGTTATTTTTTTAGTTTATTACTCAGACGCAGGCAGTGCGCTGCATGAGACAAAAAAGTAATATAACCAAAACAACCGCATAGCCGCTCTTTAGTGTAGATGCATGTTGATTTTATCAGACGATGCCACGATTATAAATGAGTGACTCCTGTTTAACAAGTATTAAAAGGGGTCATGTTTAGTCACTATTTAGTGTGGTATTTTTTGACAATATTCACTCATCATGACAGTAAAATAGAGCATTCTAAGTCAATATACTGCAGTATTTCCTCTCAATCAGTAGAAAATATGGTTAACACCCAGTCATGCATGGAAAAAAAATACCGTCATGTACCCTGAAACCGGTATAATTTTGAAAAATACCGTGATATACATTTTTGGTCATACCGCCCAGCACTACCTAGAAGCAATTTAAAATGTTTCTAAAGAGATATTTATATATTTTGCTTTAAAGAAACAGGCTTGTGTATGTGTTAGAGCAGGGCAGACAGTGCGTGTGTGTGTCAGGGAGGTGGTTGAATCAGTGATTAGACAGGAGGGACCGTAGTAAGGGGGGAGCGTGGAGGATTATAAAGTCAAAGGTGCTGACACATCTCTGCCTCTCAGAGCTCTCAATTTAGTCAAGGATCAGACTCACTTTAGATAGTGGAGGATTAATGATCAGTCTGGCATGACATTTTTATGAGGGTAACCTTTCCACTCGTCAGGCACTGAGGGGTCTCGTACTACATCCACATCTCGCATCTTCTGCCACCAGAAGGAATTTTACTGCTACTCATTACGCTAATTGTAAAAATGATCAAACAAATAATTTTAGCCTGATTGAATGTGTCTCACACACATACAGGTTTGTTTTTATGGTTTATTGGGACTCTCCATAGGCGTAATGGTTTTTATACTGTACAAACCATATTTTCTATTGCCCTACACCAACCCTACCCCTAAACCTACCCCTCACAGGAGACTTTCTGCATTTTTAGATTTTCAAAAAAACTCATTCTGAATTATTTATAAGCCTTTTGAATTACGGGGACACTGAAAATGTCCTCATAAATCACCTTCTCGTTGTAATACCTATGTCATACCCATGTTATTATACACATTTGCGTTCTCATAAACCACATAAACATGCACACACACACACACACTCAGGAAAATAAACAGAAAATGATAATTAAAGGTAATTAAAAGAGCAGGGCAGATGACATATTCAATTTGAAATAAATACAAATAATGGATTGAAGTTTACGGTCCTAGTCTAATTTCAAGTTTGATCTATTTTAAGTTTTTTTCCAATGTTTTTCTGTTGGATTTTCTTTAGGCGAAGATACTTTTCAAGTTACACAAGTTGCCAGCTGCAGTTACTGTTATTGTTCAACTATAATAAAAGAATATTTGTGACGTTTTTAGAATATTCATTTGGATGATTGTAATAGTAACACTTATAGTAAAGCAATCATTAATCATAATAGTAGGCACTGAGTTTACACTGGATCATGCTGGCATTAAAGCCTAAAAAAACTGTCCTACCTCTAGAACAACAAGAAATATGGTTAGGATGAAAAAAAATAAATAAAGAAACAAAACATGATAAGCATAGTATATAGTTACTACATTAGTCAAGCATCGTCCTCAGAACGAGAGAAGAGATTAAACCAAATGAAGAGGTATTTGAAAGCGTATACAGTGTTTAATAGAGATCCTATATTTATTTATTATGATTTTGCAGGTATACAAAAGAACTGCAGTAACTTTGCAGGAAACTACGGTTACTATGGTAATTTTTTTTTCCAACAAACCCCGCCCAACCAGGAAGTGAAATCCAGCACTATCCCAAAAAGACCATTTGATCGTCCTCGAGGCAATGCAGCCCATACAATTGCTGGCACAAGGATAGCGGCTAGCTTAAACGATAACGTTGTTATTTTAAAACCTTACTTCGGTAATACAGCTTCCGTTATTGGTGCGGGTCCGTGAATAAACATGAATTAACCGGGATATTTTGAGTACGCGCCGTTTGCTAGACTAGACGCGCGAAACCGAATGGGTCTCGAGACACGTCGAACAAACGTGTAACATGCATAAAATGTCAAATAACTAACACTAACTTCAATATTTAGAAGACGGCTGAAATGTCGTCGGACAAGCTGTCGTGGACGCTGACGGGAGCGACAGCCGCGTGTGTTTTAGCGGTGTATGCTGCCTCTGCTCCGCGCGCTGTGCTCGGTGGAGACTCAGGTAGGACTGCAGTCAGTCACGTGTGTTTGTGTTGCTATCACATGCAGCCTATCACAGAACAGCATATTGTAATATCACATACATGACGCGAAGCTTCTGCAAACATGAGCTGCATGAGACCTAGTGAGATGATTATTCATCTGTCTAAACACCTGCCTAAACCCAACACCCAAAAATGATTTGGAAGCCACACCTAAAAATTAAAATATATGAATATCACAACATTATGTAACGAAATATTACACCAAGTGATGTTTATTTTAAAGAAGGATAGCATAAGCTACACTTCTGTTATGTTGGGCATTTTCTGGTTGTAAAATGTCTAGCAAAAATGACCCAGAAAAGTTGTTTTTGAGAATGTCTTTACAGATGCATTTTTTTTTGTGTGCCATATTTTGGAATTATCCTCTGCAGACATTGCTTATGATGGTCTGTGTGAACAAATGGGAAGGTTATTTACTGCTGGGTCAGACTAAAAGTGTGTCTGTCCCTCTCAAAGCTGTCAGGAGAACAGCAAAAGGAATCCCTCTGGAATGAGGGCAGAGGATTAATCAGGAGAGAGTGAGAGAGAAATACTGTACATGATGATATTCTTGCACTGCAGAATTGCTCAAAGCATGCAGCGGTCTGTATTCATGTGAGATTTATGAAAGAATTGAATTTGTTTAGGCAGCTTTTTACCATTTAGCCAGTTTGTGATTGTTATACTAAGATTTCATTTCCCCCGTTATGTTAGTCCTTTATCCTCCCGTGTGATTTCCAGAAGGAACAGTTATTTAATGCTTTTGATTGGTTATGAGCAATGCTATTAACACTTCTACTGTTTTTTTTATTTTTGGCAAAATTAAGTAAAAGAAAATAAAGGGGACACAACTGTCCTATTAGGCTATAATAATGAAGAAAATGCAAAATGTGCAATTTTTGATTAGAAGGTTCATATTTGACTAATATTTCTATTATAAATGCATAACTGAATTAATATGTGAATAACCTTTTGTCCCGAGGTCATGTGGTATGACCAACACAATCATGTGCTGCAATCAAAATGCAGAAACATGTCAAACAAAACATAAAACGGTAAATGATAGAATAACAAGTATGCCTGCAGACCAGATCATGTTTGTGTAAATTTCAGGTTCAGGTTGGTAAAATGTGCTGTGGCTCCCTAAAAATAATTTATTTATTATATTTATTAAAAATATTTTTTTCCCTTAAAAAATTATACACATATAATATTGTTTAAAGGGGTCATATGATGCGATTTCAATTTGTCCTTTCTCTTTGGAGTGTTACAAGCTCTTGGTGCATAAAGAAGATCTGTAAAGTTGCAAAGACTAAAGTCTCAAATCCAAAGAGATATTCTTTATAAAAGTTAAGAGTCAGCCACGCCCCCCTAAAACGGCTCGTTCTAACACGCCCCCACATGTCTAAAGCAAAAGCACTTTATTTGGCCTTCCGGAAGTAGATGCAATTAGGAATCATTGGTTAAGATTTATTTACAACAGAACAGCACAACCCAGATGTTTGAATTTGTGCAACGCATTTTATGGATGACAGTTTTTTGAACCTAGAAGAGTACAAGGCTGGCTGTGCACAAAGGCTATTTCTTAAAAAAAAAAAAAAAGGGTCAATTCCAACTTTTTTATGACAATCTGGCGCTTCTGAATCAGCGACTGTAAGTATGTTTTGTTATTAGTTTAAGTATTTGCTATTGACTGTTCAAATGCGGAGTTTTGCGCAGCGCAGAGTAATGTGTCGTGTGTGTGTGTGAGTGTGTGTGTGTGTGTGAGGGGAAGAGGGTCACATCACAGCAGAGTGAACTGTCTGTCAGAAATCATAGCACGTCAGCTGTCTTAACCGTGGCTTGTGTACTGCATCATCACTGTGTCTGTCACGCGACTCTGTTGCCCTTTCGGGCTTGAACTGATGGTAAAACTAAGGACATTATTAACTGTCTTGATATTTACTTTGAAAGCTGAAGCTCGCAATTATGGTAAGTGGCGTTACATTTCCGACGCGTGCTTTTGGTGTTCGGCCAATCACAATGCACTGGGTCAGCTGGCCAATCAGAGCAGACTGCGCTTGTCAAAGGAGGGGGCTTTGTTGAAGGACCTACAATAATGTAGTGTTTGAAAAATAATGTGTTTTTTGAACATTAAAGCATGTCAACATATTCTGTTATACCAAATACACAAAATAATGGTCTTTAAAATAGCATCATATGACCCCTTTAAAAATAATGATTAAAGGCATAATATGCAAAATATCCAAATAAAATATCCAGTGGCCACGATGGATACATTAGCTCATCCATGAACATGATTTCTGCCCGAGTCCCGTCAGATTGCGTCGGCTGTGGGGATGAAGACGACAACTCCCATGATTCCACACCCAGTCACGGCGTCATGTAAATACACCTTTGCTTCTTTGTTTGTTTTGAATACGCGCCCTCTAGCGGCGAAAATTACATATCGTGCCTTTAATGTGTGTATACTTACATCACGTGTATTCAAGTTGTAAGGAAAACATCACTACTTTTTACTTGATAGTTCCACTGAATGACTTATTAGATTATTATTAGTTTTAAAGGTATAAAACATTTTAATAACCACGTGAAACCAACAAATTACATTTGTAAGAACTTGGCATTTGTTTTAAACTAGATTTTTATAAGATTTTTGCTTTTCTTTATTTTGTACTCTTATTGACCCATAGACGCATTCGTGCACAATGGAACACCTTTGTACATAAACAACCATATTCAATAATGGGGAAACAAATATAAATTTCTTCTAGGAGCATGTGCACGGGCAGGGTGGCTTTTGGAGGCTTTTAGTGGGATGGGGGGCTGCAAGAAGCTGTTTGGGGCTTACAGAGAGAAAATAAAAAAATCAGCCAGTAGTTTTACCATCAGTTCAAGCCCGAAAGGGCAACAGAGTCGCGTGACAGACACAGTGATGATGCCGTACACAAGCCACGGTTAAGACAACTGACGTGCTAGGATTTCTGACCCTGTTCCCCTCACACACTCACACACACACAACTGCTGTTCCTGAAACCACGCCTTCTTTCTTTGCGTCCACATTTGGGCAGCATTATGCTAATATTTCCACATAGTGATGTAGATATGTGGGGGCGTGTTAGAATGAGGCATTTTAGGTAGGTGTGGTTGACTCTTAACTTTTATAAAGAGTATCTCTCTGGATTTGAGACTTTAGTCTTTGCAACTTTACAGATCTTCTTTATGCACCAAGAGCTTGTAACACTCCAAAGAGAAAGGAAAACTTGAAATCGCATCATATGACCCCTTTAATGGAGACATTTAATAAGTATAATATGCAAAACTATTAATTCATGTTACATACCAATGGAAATACACTGAACAAACTCTGTCCAGTAATCATTAACGCCTGAAAAAGTAATGGAAATCGATTGGTCAAAAAATGTGGGAACCCTGAATTAATGATTTATAAAGGGGTTATGGTTTACAGGCCTAGATATGTGTGAATCATTTCATGAGAGGAAACACTAAGGTTCTTAAAAAGATCATAGTCACTGCATTACAGAGGGATCATTTTTGTATGCATGTGGCTCGGCATAGAGGGACTCGCAGGCATTTATGCCCGTGTACGGTATACAGCGACGGATGGGGCTCTGCGCATGCACCTAGAGTATGGGAAGAGTGAATAGATTTGCCTGTGTATGTGTGCATCTGTCTGCTCAGGGATCAGGGGAGCTGTGTGCGATGGAAGAGAATGAGCGTGTCACTTAGGAAATGTCACACTGGGAAGATTTTGCAGGTTTTGATCCGAGCAAATTAATGCAAAACCCAGTGCAAGTATTTGATTTGGGAAAACTTTCAGGAGCGGACTTGTCTCTTAATAATAATTATTGGGTTTACATTAATTTCCCTCTCTGTTTTTCTACCACAGGAGAGCTGATCACTGCTGCTTGTGAGCTGGGGGTAAGCATTAGCTGCATTGTTTAATCAATCCACTCATTAACTCTTATAAGCATTAAGGAATTTTAATTAAGTATGGGGGGAGAAGAAAGATGATTAATTTACTTTTCAGGCCACAGGTTTTTTTTTAATCCTCTCCTCTTTTCTATGCACTTCTTTTTTGACTAAGTTAGGAATAGAGAATGCTATAATTTGCAACCCTGTTCTTCAAATCCAATTAGACTGAATGGTTAGGCAATGGCTTTTGTAAGCTTCGCCTTATGTACGGTATAAGGCTTATTATATTCAACCCCTCTCCTTTTTGTGCATGCGCGTGTGTAAGCCTCAAAGAATGAACTAAATCGGGTTAACAGTTATAATAAGTTTTATTATTTAATAAAGTTTATTACGCCGTTGCGATCCTTTTAGGGAGGCTGTGGCAGTGTCACTATGCCAGTAATCCCTCCCTCTGTCCGTGTGGCCTGCCTGTCTGCGGCTCTCCCCAGGGTCGGAGGGCTCTCTCCAGGCCGCCGACCCTCCCTTCCTGCTCCCTTGAGCCATGGATCTTTTCTCCTTTAAACTTCTCGTCGCAGGACTGCCCCCTACCACGCGTTCCGCCTTTTTTGCCGTGCCACACACGCTTCCAGACCCGGCGACGCCTCTGCGTGCCTTTCCACGCTGTCAGCCTCGCATGGCACCAGTGCAGGCATTTCAGACACACACGTCACACGTCATTTGCGCAGTCATACGCACCTTGCTGGCACTTCCAAGCGTGCCCTTTGTGCCCCTGCCATCTGCTTGCCATACTGTCTCTCTCTTTTTTTTTGTTCTGTGTCTGTTCCCCCCTTCCAAGCCTCTCTGTTCTTCTCTGCCTCATCTCTTAACTTTAAGGACCCGCAAATATAACAGTCCCTTCTAAAATGTACTTTCTTTCCTGCAATTTTGAGTTTATGTCTTGCAATTTCAGGTTTACATCTTGCAAATCTGACTTTTTTCCTCTTAAGTGTCAGTTTATATCTCTTTTAAGGGATGTATATTTTGTGGGCGAAATTACAAAATGCAGTTTGTCCACAAAATGTTTTTGTACATTCAATTTCTTATTCATAATAAATGTAGGAAAGAAAATACAGTGGAGATCAAAATTAGAGAACAACCTGCAATTTCCTAAATTTCAAGGTCACTGCTTAGTCCCATTTCAGGAGAACCCCGGTGGCAAAGCGACTGATTTGGCCCACTGCCCTGCTCATTTTGATTTATTGATTTACTTATTTATTATTACCTGATATTATTACACACTAGGCACCCCTTAAAAGATATATAAACTCTAATATTTAAAATTTGTGAAATGTAAACTCGTAATTTTGAGAAAAATAGTCAGAATTTCAAGACATAGAGTCAGGATTGTGAGAAATAAACTCTGAATTGTGAGAACAATGTCCAAACTGCAAGATATAAAAAATGTTTTCCCTCTATGCTGAAGTTTTTGTAGACCTCCCAGAACCCTAAGGGGGCCACAGACCCTAATCTGCAAACCCCTGAACTAGACGATAGATCTAGTTCCTCCTGGGTTTACTTTTTTATTTGTCAACAATACATATATGTAGCGTCTCGACCAATCTGACACACTAATTTTTTATGTGTGTGTGTGTGTATGTTTATGTTAGACCGGCTTAATGTGTTTGTGTAGTATGTTAGACTAGTTTAAGTTTTTATGTAGTTAATAAAACCTTACTTGTATCACACTTGACGTGTTCATTGTTTACTCATAACCGGAGTCAATAATCATGCAGATTTACGTTACAAACTTATAGAATTGTACAGTAAGAAGGTTATTTCCTTTAACCAGGAAATTAACGTTCTTAGAATTGACAAGACGGTTGACCCTGAGTGGTCAGCTAAATATCTACAGTGGATCTAAAATATGAATAGTTAATCATAACTAGTTATGGTTAATTATTCATATTTCCCATGAGCTGATTCGCTACATATATTTAAGAGAGTTTTAAGTTACTTTTAGTTAGTTACTTCCTAACACTGATTTATCATAGTTCACAAAACCTGACTGACATGAACTTCAGCTTTATGAAATTGTTTAGAGGGATCAGTTGACTGGGACGTCTCTCATACTTTGATCTTGAACTCACACTAAATTTTAGACATCCACTTGTCCACCGAGTTATCAATCCATCCCTCAAACAACCTCTTCTCAGAGACGTTTCCTTGTGCTTCGCTCTAGTGTGCAGCATTTCTCAGCCTGCTGTGCCTGTGTGTGTTATCAGGCCAGTAGGAGTGAGACAGCCTTTAATAGCTCTAGTCCTTATCGGTCCTAAGGGGACTTAGTGCCTAATTGCTGGGAAGGCAAGGAGACAGGAGATCAGGCTTTGCGGGAGGGGGAGGACAGTGTGATGCTTTAACCCGCAAAAGTAAGGTCTGCCTTTGAAAGCTGAACTGTATGCTGATGGGTGGTGGGAGGGGGGATTACTAGATTTTGTTGCTGTTATCAGAATGTTCTGCAAGTGAGTTTACAGCTGTGTTTTCCCCCAGGTGGCCCATCCTCCAGGATATCCCCTCTTCACCATGTTGTCCTCACTGATGCTCTCGCTGCTGCCTCTCAGCTCTCCGGCACACAGCATCAATGTCCTGTGTGCTGTCTTTGGGGCCGGGGCTAGTGGAGCCCTCTGCTTCACTGTCTGCAGGTAGGCCACTCTCAGCCTATTAGACCAAAGTTTTAAAACATAAATTATATACTTTTTTTCATATTCTACTACACATATTCAAAGAACGCATGATGCTCAAGGTTTTCAGTAGTTTCAGAGGGGGTTTGCTTTAAAACCATGATACATTTTGCTTATAATGTGCATTGTAAATTATAAAGCATTCCAGGCTTATTTGTTTTTCCAATTCTCATGTAATATGTATATATGTATGTGTGTATATAAATATGTATTTATAAATATATATATGTACACACACACACACACACACACACACACACACACACTCGCACACACTCACACTCAAGTTTGGGGTCAGTAAGATTTTTAAATGTTTTTGAAAGTATCAATGGTCATCAAGGCTGCATTTATTTGAGCAAAAATACAGTAAAAATAGTAATTAATTTTAATAGTAATAGGGTGAAATATTGTTATAATGTAAAATAAATGTTTTAATACAGGTGCATCTCAATAAATTAGAATGTCGTGGAAAAGTTCATTTATTTCAGTAATTCAGCTCAAATTGTGAAACTCGTGTATTAAATAAATTCAATGCACACAGACTGAAGTCTTTGGTTCTTTTAATTGTGATGATTTTGGCTCACATTTGGCCCACCAATTCACTATCTCAACAAATTAGAATACTTCATAAGACCAATAAAAAAACATTTTTAGTAAATTGTTGGCCTTCTGGAAAGTATGTTCATTTACTGTACATGTACTCAATACTTGGTAGGGGCTCCTTTTGCTTTAATTACTGCCTCAATTTGGCGTGGCAATAGTGTAGTGAGTAGTGAGTAGTGACGTGGCATGTGGCCAAGTATGGTGACCCATACTCGGAATTAGTGCTCTGCATTTAACCCATCCTAAGTGCACACACACAGCAGTGAATACACACCCAGAGCAGTGGGCAGCCATTTTTTTTGCTGCGGCGCCCGGGGAGCAGTTGGGGGTTCAGTGCCTTGCTCAAGGGCACCTCAGTCATGGTATTGAAGGTGGGAGAGAGCGCTGTACATTCCCTCCCCCCACCTACAATCCCTGCCGGTACGAGACTCCAACCTGCAACCTTGGGTTACAAGTCCAACTCTCTAACCATTAGGCCACGACTTCCCCATGACAATACCAGGTCTGGTAAGTTTGCTGGCCAGTCAAGCACACCAACACCATGGTCATTTAACCAACTTTTGGTGCTTTTGGCAGTGTGGGCAGGTGCCAAATCCTGCTGGAAAATGAAATCAGCATCTTCAAAAAGCTGGTCAGCAGAAGGAAGCATGAAGTGCTCCAAAATTTCTTGGTAAACGGTTGCAGTGACGTTGGTTTTCAAAAAACACAATGGACCAACACCAGCAGATGACATTGCACCCCAAATCATCACAGACTGTGGACTTCAAGCAGTGGACTTCAAGCAACTTGGGCTATGAGCTTCTCCACCCTTCCTCCAGACTCTAGGACCTTGGTTTCCAAATGAAATACAAAACTTGCTCTCATCTGAAAAGAGGACTTTGGACCACTGGGCAACAGTCCAGTTCTTCTTCTCCTTAGCCCAGGTAAGACGCCTCTGACACTGTCTGTGGTTCAGGAGTGGCTTAACAAGAGGAATAAGACAACTGTAGCCAAATTCCTTGACACATCTGTGTGTAGTAGCTGTTGATGCCTTGACCCCAGCCTCAGTCCATTCCTCGTGAAGTTCACTCAAATTCTTGAATCGATTTTGCTTGACAATCCTCATAAGGCTGCAGTTCTCTCGGTTGGTTGTGCATCTTTTTCCTTCCACTCAACTTTCTGTTAACATGCTTGGATACAGCACTCTGTGAACAGCCAGCTTCTTTGGCAATGAATGTTTGTGGCTTACCCTCCTTGTGAAGGGTGTCAATGATCGTCTTCTGGACAACTGTCAGATCAGCAGTCTTCCCCATGATTGTGTAGCCTAGTGAACCAAACTGAGAGACCATTTTGAAGGCTCAGGAAACCTTTGCAGGTGTTTTGAGTTGATTAGCTGATTGGCATGTCACCATATTCTAATTACACGAGTTTCACAATTTGAGTTGAATTACCGAAATAAATGAACTTTTCCACGACATTCTAATTTATTGAGATGCACCTGTATATTTCATTTATTCCTGTGATGGCACAGGTGAATTTTCAGCAGCCATTGCTCAAGACTTCAGTGTCATATGATCCTTCAGAAATCATTCTTATATGCTGATATTTTCTAATAAAGAATATGCTATATTTTTGTCGAAATTATATATTTTTTTCAAAAGTCCAAAATAACAGTATTTATTTAAATTAGAATATGAAATATTATTTTATATTATATAAATATTATATATTCACAGACACACACAAATTTGTATAATAACATGGGTATGACATAGGTAAGAAGGAGAAGAAGAACTGGACTGTTGCCCAGTGGTCCAAAGTCCTCTTTTCAGATGAGAGCAAGTTTTGTATTTAATTTGGAAACCAAGGTCCTAGAGTCTGGAGGAAGGGTGGAGAAGCTCATAGCCCAAGTTGCTTGAAGTCCAGTGTTAAGTTTCCACAGTCTGTGATGATTTGGGGTGCAATGTCATCTGCTGGTGTTGGTCCATTGTGTTTTTTGAAAACCAACGTCACTGCACCCGTTTACCAAGAAATTTTGGAGCACTTCATGCTTCCTTCTGCTGACCAGCTTTTTGAAGATGCTGATTTCATTTTCCAGCAGGATTTGGCACCTGCCCACACTGCCAAAAGCACCAAAAGTTGGTTAAATGACCATGGTGTTGGTGTGCTTGACTGGCCAGCAAACAGGTTTGTTTTGATGGTTTATGGGGACTCTCCATTGGCGTAATGGTTTTTATACTGTACAAACCGTATATTCTATTTCCCTACACCAACCCTACCCCTAAACCTACCCCTTACAGGAAACTTTCTGCATTTTTAGATTTTCAAAAAAACTCATTCTGAATTATTTATAAGCCTTTTGAATTACGGGGACACTGAAAATGTCCTCATAAATCACCTTTTCATTGTAATACCTATGTCATACCCATGTTATTATACAAATTTGTGTCCTCATAAACCACATAAACATGCACACACACACACACAGGAGTATGTTTAATAAAACTATATATACTGTATATAGGAGTATGTTTAATAATACTATATATATAATTTTTTTTCTATGTTATAGTACTACTCACTTCTACACAACTGTTAAGATCAATAGAAATTTGAATATAGAAGAAATATGAAAAAATAACTCCCTTATTTTGTGATTAGAGTAAGATGTCCTGACATTAACTGCCATCCTAGACTTGGAGTTCAGTCTGCAGAAAAGTGATCTAACAGGCAGTAGCTGCTGCATGTATTTTAATATCTACATGTGACATTTGCAAACGCATGCCCTCACTCAGCTGAGTATGTGAGCCAAACTGACCAGAGATTTGGCTGCAGTTACATGTCCAATGCAACCTCTGCTCTTAAGCCTCAAAGGATTTAGATCCAATTTTGGATTACAGCAACCAAAAAATTCATTTCCTTTGGCCCCCACAACCCATCAACTCCTCCTGTGGCTGATGGCAGTGAGGATTTTGTTGCATATGCACACACACACAAACCCTCTTAGCTCTTAAGTTTCAGTATATAATCTATGTTTTCAATTGAAAACATAAGCGTAATAGGTTTTGATGGTTATCTGTCCAGGCTTAGGCTGGGGTTTGGCCTCATGCATGTCTGTTGGGCTCTGAGCAGTAGCTGGCAGGCTTGAGATGCCAGGACTGGGAGGAGGGAGTGTTTTAGGGGTTTCAGAGCTTCCGGCACAGTCTGGGACTCCCTTCTGGGTTGGCATTGGGGTCCTTAGGTGCTTCGCCTGTGCCCAGTGGTAATGCTGAGGTGGCGTGCCACTCCCGGTAGGAACACTACCGGACAGGCCTGTCCCCAGGCTGCTACCCTGGCACCCAACACCACTCTGAGACTGGCCATTTTCTGCCCTATACATTCTCTGCCATCTTTGAGGAATTTTAGTGCATTTGAATGTCTTGCTTGTTAAACATATTACATGTTGTCTTTTTTGTGCAGTAAGTGGGTGAATGACATGACACTTTTGCATATGTACAATGACTGGAATACATAAATTTCTTCTATGAAGACTTTTTATTATTATTTTTGTTTTTTAATGAATTAATTTTTGTGGTGCATAAAAAAAAATATATATATATATATTTTTTTTTAACCATTATTATAGTTATAACCACTGATAATCATTTAAGGACACCATGTATTCCAAATATAAGTAAAATATGCTATTACATTTTACTTGACTGTTACATGGCATTACAATTTTTAAAGTCATTAAATATGAATATTTCAAAACCATATGAACCCAACATGTGAACAAGAGTACTGTACATTTTAAAAAACTTGGCACATGTGTCTTAAACTAGATTTTTAAAAGATTTTTCTCTTTCTTCAGTGTTGACCCTTTTATAAAAAATGTCATTGAC
This sequence comes from Sinocyclocheilus grahami, assembly GCF_001515645.1. Lineage (NCBI taxonomy): Eukaryota > Metazoa > Chordata > Actinopteri > Cypriniformes > Cyprinidae > Sinocyclocheilus > Sinocyclocheilus grahami. Next base: position 1,110,369 of record NW_015505966.1, read on the forward strand.
TAATAAATAGATGATACATATTCTAAAACACTTTGTTAAATTGAGAGAATTCACTATAAAGCTGTCCATTAGACATTCTCATTGTGAAAACTCTTTGATATTCCAAGTTAAATTAGGTAGCAATGTGTCTTGCTTCCCACTTCATTTTCCTTTGGTTTGTCAATTACGGATTTTTTTAAACATCATGGTTTGAGTGCCACACTATTTGCCTTTATGTTTCTACTCTGCATCTGGGTAAGCCTTTGAGGATAGCTGGCATCAATAATTAATCATAATCTTTTGGTTCTTAGCATTAAAGATGTCTTTGTGAACCCTAAAATACTAAAATTATGACCAACAGTCGTTGATTATTTTAGTTTGCTTAGTTTACATGCTTACAAATTAGCCTACAAGAATAGCATAGACTATCATAGATTTTGACTTAAAGGGGTTATATGATGCTATTTAAAAAGATCATTATTTTGTGTATTTGGTGTAACAGAATATGTTGACATGCTTTAATGTTCAAAAAACACATTATTTTTCAAATACTGTACATTATTGTAGGTCCTCTATGCCCCGCCTCTCTCAAACACGTAGTTTTCAACAAAGCCCCCTCCTTTGACAAGCGCAGTCTGCTCTGATTGGCCAGCTGACCCAGTGCATTGTGATTGGCCGAACACCACAAGCACGCATCGGAAATGTAATGTCCCTTACCATAATAGCAGCTTCAGCTTTCAAAGTAAATATCAAGACAGTTAATAATGTCGATAGTTTTAAGCTGTTCAAGCCCGAAAGGGCAACAGAGTCGCGTGACCGACAGTGATGATGCAGTACACAAGCCGCGGTTAAGACAGTTGACGTGCTATGATTGCTGACAGGCAGTTCACTCTCCTGTGATGTGACCCTGTTCCCCTCATACACACACGACGCGTTACTCTGCGCTGCGCATAACTCCGTATTTGAACAGTCAATATCTTTTGCTTTCGCACTGAAACACACAGCGTCTCCCTGACATGGCTGCACCAACACGACTGCTGTTCCTGAAACCACGCCTTCTTTCTTGGCGTGCACATTTGGGCGGCATTATGCTAATATTTCCACATAGTGACGTAGACATGTGGGGGCGTGTTAGAATGAGCCGCTTTAGGTAGGTGTGGTTGACTCTTAACTTTTATAAAGAATATCTGTTTGGATTTGAGACTTTAGTCTTTGCAACTTTACAGATCTTCTTTATGCACCAAGAGCTTGTAACACTCCAAAGAGAAAGGAAAACTTGAAATCACATCACATGACCCCTTTAAATAGCCACCTATAGCAACCATCCAGAATACCCTGGCATCCACGTAACAAGACCGCTCAGAAACTGCAAAGTGAAGGGGTCCTTAAAAATTCCCACCACTCATTTCGTACAGTATGTCGTAAAATACTGCCTAGTAAGAACACATTTTGACCACTTAACACAATGATTACTTAGCATTTTCTGTAAGTCGATTACGTAATAGAAGTGGCCGTGGGGTCGGTGAAGGTGACTTCACCCATCCTCCTCAGTCCTGGCTCCATTGCACCTGTGAGGGTGCACACCAGCCAAGAGCAGACGGGTCCAGTTCTGCATGCACCAGCTCATATCACAGCTGACCAGGCTCCGGTGCCCACCTGTCCCGGTGCTTTTGTGCCCATATAAGGCACTTTACCATATGGTCATAACTGCGCTTTCTTTACTGGACCCTCCACTCACTCTTAGTCACCCCGTGGCTCTCTACGGTGAGCTGTGTTTATTAACAAGACGGTTGCTTCGTGAGAGCAGTACCCATGTTAGAATGTGATAGCCTAAGCAAATATGAGCATTTAAAGGGACAGTTCAACCAAAAAAATTTAAATTCTGTTATCATTTACTCACTCTCATGTCATTCCAAACCTGTATGACTTTATTTTGCAGAACACACAAATTATATTTTGAAGATTTTTGGTTACCAAATGGTTTTGGTGATCATTGACTTCCATTGTGTGGATAAGTTCCATAGAAGAAAGTCATACAGGTGTGTAACGACATGAGGGTAAATAATAGAATAGAGTAAATAATAACAGAATTTAAATTTTTGAGTGAACTGTTTCTAAAATATTCTATTAAAGTGTTGATACTTCTACAATGTGGATTTCAGAACTGAAGCTCAATCTGTTTGTCGGTGTATTTGTTTCTGTTTAAGACTAAGAAAAAAACGCTGTAGTTTCCCACGTCCCTTGGCTGCCCCCTCCCGCATACCTCTGTTGTCAGGTAAATCACCGACCCAGAAAAAACAGCTCCTGGCAGCTTAAGCATATGCTTTATTAGCCAGTCTAATCTCTAAAACGCTCTGGTTTGCAGCCATTCATTTTTGGTAAATATATCTTCTCTTTAGCTATGACACCCACCCTTTGTTTTTCATGCCAAGAACCTTTGTATCTTGAATATTCTACATTAAATACAACTTAAACCCTATTGGCAGCAGCTCCTGATATCAAAACGAAGAAAAATGCTTCATATTACTAGCATATCGGCTGTTTATTAGTACTTATATGGCATATATTAATGCCTTATTCTGCACAATCATATTCTAGATTATTACACTGTTTGGAAATTATTGCCACAATATTTAAACATTATTTGTGTTAAACCAAACAGTGTAATCACACCAAAGACCTCCATTATATTTGCATTATCACAAATATGTTTTTCTATAAACTAAGATGCTTTCGATACAGTTTAAGATGTATTTAATCTGGAAGATTCCTTTAAACATCTCCATGCATTACAGGCCTCATATTCTTCAACTCAGCATGACCAATGGCACCATTTAAAGACGTGCAGTAATATTTCCTTAACAGATGTTTAATGAAGACGTCTCAACCCTCATTACTCCATTCAGAATGGGGGAAATGGGGCCATTTCACTGTGCAATGCCACCACTTTAATTTCCCCTTGCCTGGAGGCCTAAGATTGTGACTGTTGCAGCAGAAGTCAATATTGCTTTAATATCACATTTCCCAAACTGTCTCCACAGGCGATTTTTAATGGGAGTCATGCAAGGAGAGCATCAGCCTTTTCCAGAATGCATGCGTTCCATAGGGCCACATAATACTACAGTTGATTAATGACTTGATTAAAATAATAACTAGTAGAAAATAAAATGCATATCTGCTGAATGATATACACAGTTTCTTTTTGTCTATTATGTCCACATAATGTGTGTCAGTGGGGGATTAAGATGGAATTGCGTGAAATTGTTGTGCCATTGGCTGTATTGTTTGAGGTGGATTGGAGTTATTAGTTGTTAACATGCACTGTCCTGTGGCGAGGGACGTCTCAACCGTCTATAGGTACAATACATGCACACAGTAAGTCTACCGGAGATTGTAAGACAGTAATACTTTGCACAGCTTCCACTAAAATTCAATTTATAGTCACTCCATAATTGCACCATCAACAACTGCTAACAAATATTATACCTTATACTATAAATACCATGTAGAAAGATTCACACACAGTACTCTCACAGCATTTCTCAATGATAATAAGACCTTACATTATCATAAACATAAGGCCACCTAGATAAGCGTACATTTAAGCGTTTATTTAAAATTTACGGTAAAAAAACGGCAGCTGTGGATGCCGGAATTTTACCGTAAAAAATTTGGGAGCAACATTTTTGGTTTTACGGTTTTAACTTAAATTTACAGTTAAATACCGTTAAATTTCATTAACTGATATAATGTTAATATACCAACCTATTGAAGTACTGAAATCTGTTTTGTACCTTTGTAATACACTGATAACCACCAAATGCAGGTGGTGATGAGAAAGTGGTAAAAATGTTAGAGAAATATAAAACTATTGATTTAAATATGTTGATTGTATATATAGAAACATTATATTTTTTATTTATTGCAATACAAATTTTTGAGAGTGTAGGAAGCTGATTTGATTGAATCATTCCAGTGCTTCATAGGAATGTGTTGGCGTGTTTTTGGTGCGATTTGTCTCCATTCTCTGATTGGTGGAGATTTCGCTGCAGAATCATAGAATGGTTTTTCACCACATTTAGATTTTAACCAGAATTCCAACTGTTATACACAATTATTTAAAAAAAAGAAAGTTGACAATGTTGGCTGGTGTCTTCAACAAAAGCATAATAGCATAACAATAAAACTATTTTAATACTTTTGTGAAATTTTGATGAATGAATCAAATGTATCACAGTTAATTGCATATATCAATATATCAATTGTCAATGAAGATATTTTAAAGACATTTTTGACACAACTAGTAAATTTTTACAGTATAGACCACCCCCCCCCCCTAAAAAAGAAACATATAATTGAAAATGCTTTACCAAGGTGCCTTCATGCCTAAATTCAGTCACACTTTATTTTAAGGTGTTATAACATACAAATAATATTAATTAACAACATGTATTTATTATAGGATTATGTTTAAGGTTAGTTACTTGTAATTATACATAATATACTGTTTTATGTACCATTTCTGTACCATTTCTGTTGTAATACATGTATAACATGCACACTAAAATAAAGTGTTACAGAAAATTTCTTATTAGAGAATTTACATGTTGGTCAAAGGGTTAAATGTTAACTGTACTAAATTAACAGCTCTGCTTTTTATTTATATAAAAGAAAGAAGTTAGATACACATTTTTTATTTTCTATGCAGTGATGTAGTCAAGCATGTTTGCACAGTTGCAGTGTTTATTTTGGAGTCACCTCTTTGTTCTGAACTGAAGTACTACAGAGACACTAACTCAGCAGCATCCTGCACAGCAGACAAATCTCTGATGCTGCACGCAAGTGTCACTCTCTCACCTTATCACTGAAGAGAGAGAGCGAAGGAGACCCAGGTGGTCCTACATGCCTGCCTTCAAGCAGACAGACACTCCTAAAGAGGTCCGTGTCAAGCCCCCTCAGAGGAATAAAGACAGGAGGAGGACAGCGAGCGACTGTCAGGCCGCCCCATTGAAGCGATGACAGGGGGAGGATGTGATATTTTGCACCGCGGACCCCTACCACCAAATAGTACCCCTGCTCTAACCAAGCCGTGGCCCCCCAACCACCGATGTGTGTTGGGAGTTAATTGGCATGCAGCGGGAGCAGAATTGCGGGTACGGGGGGTCCGCACCTTCACCGAGCCTCATCTTCCACAGCCCCATCCTCGAGTAGTAAAGAGGACTAGAGAGAAGCCGATATCACCAAGAATCCCCCCCGCCTGCTTTTGACAAGCTATTAGTCCGACTGCACGCGCACGCGCAACCTCGTCTCAAACAAGACAGGAAAAGAAAAGAGGAAAGGCAAGTAGTGTGCAAAAAAAAGCAGGAGAAGAGAAAAGAGAAGTAGTCAGCAAGCGCGAGTTCCTCACAGACCATTCTTCCATCCGTATCCTTCTCTCCGCTCCGCTTTTTCCTGACTTACTTTGCTTTCCCTGCGAAAGCTCCATTGTTCCCCTTCCCCTAAGTCTCATCAGCCTCTTTTGTGGCCGACTATCACAGCGGCAGGCAGAGGCGCGCTGGAAACGTCTAAATGGTATCATGGCTCGTGATTAAGCGCGCGAGTTTCGGTGCCGCCGCCGCTGCTTATGAGTCAGGTCTGATAAGGCGAGGGCCCTGCTCTCTACTCAATTTCAGATACCGTTAATGGAATCTGTCTTGTGCGATTGTAATGTGAGAGCGCCTAATTTGCCATGGAGCTTGAAGCTGTCAGCGGCGAGGGATTGCGGGGTCAGGAGGGAGCTGGCAGCCGCTTGGCCCGCGGCGTGTATCTGTGCCGCTGAATAGAGCAGCTCTCCGCCTGTCACTTAGCTGATAGGCTGATGAGGACTCTAAGCCACTCGGCACAATGAGGAGAGGGCCATGCTGCCTCGCTTTCCCCCTCTACCACCCCCCTTTAATTGTCAAGCCCGCTAAAATTTTTCCAAGCCAGTGTGCTGGAGACCGGGCTGAGTTTTTTTTTTTTCTCTGCAGCTCTCTCTCTTTTGCTTCTTCCCAACTTTTTTTTATTCTCCTTGCTTTCCTTCATTTCTGGTCTTCTCTGGTCTCCAACAGACAAAGCTGACCTCACTCGTTCATCCTTTTGTCCAGCGTTTCCTTTTACCTCGCCCCGGCCATGTGTCCTATCTTATTCTTCCCAGCTGGAGTCCAAGTCAAGTCTCAAGTCTTTTGTCACAAATCAAAGTCAAGTCTCAAATTATATATTCATTGCAGGTGAATATGTACATACAGAGATTTTCCCCAAATTAAGAATTCATGAGTTAATAGGTAACCAGGATTTATTTTACATCCAGATAAGATTTGTGAGCCTATGTTTACCATTTGAAGTATGCAATTGTGTTTTTTTTCTAGCATGCTTTATGTGGTGAAATGTCTACATATAAGCAATTTAGGGTCACTGTATTTATGTTGATATCGTTTTTATAAACAAAAACAAAAAATACAGATAAAACATTATTTTACAGTGCCCTTGTTACACGTTACTTGTACTTACTATAGTAATAACATTAAATTATTCAAAATTACAAGCAACTAACCCTAATCCTAAGCCTATCCTAAATTTATAGTAAGTAATGTTGATAATTATTACTACTCAGTACTTGTTTGTCAAGTCAAGTCAAATTTATTTATTTAGCGCTTTTCACAATTGTTTCACACATTGTTTCAAATCAGTGTTACAGAAAATCACGATGTTAATGTTTACAATATCGTCATGCCTTTCAGTCGCTTTTAGCAGATTAGAGCTGAGCAATAATATGGTTTGTATTTTGTGACGATACAAGCAATCAAGCAGTTGAGATATGCTATATATTATATAATCGCTTAACGTGAGTGTACTGTACGAACACGGTTGAAGTTGGACATACTTGTATACCTAACTTTATATGAAGAGTTTTATATTTACGTTTATCTGGTCCCTAATCGTCCAAATAGTACCAGCGGTTTTGTACTCTGTACTGACACATATTGGTGTGGATGTATTCGTCATTATTAACTCATGATGCCAGATCTCACAACATAACACCATCACTGTTAATTCTTGATTTATTATTTTCAAGCATTTTTGAATGATTACAATAGCATGTATCTAGTAATTGAATAGATTTTCAATAAGAATATTTCAAATGATTTCAATTGTTGATTTGCTGCTTCATATATAGATATTCTTTTACATACCAGATTATGTTGCAGCACACACTAAGAGTTTATGTCATGTCAGAAAACATTGGAAAAACGGTATTTATAGTCCATCACTGTTGTCTCCTCTGTGCTCAGGGTGGTGGGGCCTGGTCCAGGGGCCGTCCTGGCAGGAGGAGTTTTTGCGGTGTCCAAGCTGGTATGGCAGTGGTCAGTTGTAGCTGAAGTCTTTTCTCTTAACAACTTGTTTGTGGGCATTCTTTTCTCCCTCTCAGCCTGTTTCCACTGTGCAGAGAGTGTTCATCATAAGAAGAAGGTACTATAGTCCAAACCATTTGATATTTATGGATGCAAAATCATTGTTGGTTTGAAACCGATACCTCTTGGTTGTAAGATGCATATTTATAAATATTTTTGGCTTTTCTTAGTTTGCTCTATGGGGGGCGCTCTTCTGTGGGCTGAGCCTGTGTAATCAGCACACACTGGTCTTGTATGTTGTCATCATAATTCCCTGGGCCCTCCTACACCTTAACACTCTTAATGTAAGTATTGCAGGGTTTCCCATACATTGATTTATTTGTGGCGGCCCGCCACAATATCAACACTGACCACCACAAATAGATTTTCCAAAAGGCTTTGACTTCGTTGAATAAACATGAGCACTGCACATTTCAAAATCAAAACGCGGTACGGGTGTTTTTATATAAATGTATCTTTTTTTGAAGGGAACCGATTGCCTTCAGAAAAGTTTTGATGTCATTTTCATTTAATCTTTTCTATAATGCCTGATAAAGCAGTGTTTATGAGCGCAGCACTTTGATTACAGCCGCAATTTCTGTCGCTCCAAAAGTGCCTCCTGCTGGCAGAGAATGAATTTGCACTTTCAATAAGCCCTTCTGCTGTTTTATATTTACATTATATACATATATATTTCCCCCAGGAGAAGTGCCACCATACATAGAGTGTAAGTCTGTGGGAAACACTGTATTGATAATCACTCGGCTGTCCCTCAGTTTTGTCAATTTGTCAACATTTTGCTGTCTTGTAAATGTTATTAATACTGGAGGTTAAATACCTTTCCAAGAGCATATTCAGTGATTATGAACTCCACATCATGTAATAAATATACAGCATTACAGAGATTAGTATTCATAACCCGGTGATTTTTGAAGGTCTTTTCGTACTGGTACTTACAATTGAAAGCAGTGAAAAGCAGTAGAGGAAATAGTTCCCAGATTATTGTGGTTTTGTCCAAGTATTATGTCAATATTGTTGTTTTATAATTATGTTTTGGTATGTAAATTTGAATACTTGGCAATGGAAGGATCTATCAATTACATGTGACATTACATGCATTGCCTGCAGGGTTTGTCCTTCTTTGGTCTGGTGTCTTTGGGGACGTGTTTCCTGGCTGGCTTTGTGCCCTACATCTACCTGCCCATTTCCTCCTACCTCAACAGAGCTCGATGGAGCTGGGGAGACCAGACATCTCTCCACGGCCTCCTCACACACCTGCTGCGAGCTGAATACGGCACCTTCAGCCTGGTACCAACAGATTCATTAGTGTTTTATAATAATAATAATAAAAAAAAAAAACGTTTTTAAAAATTAAATGCATGTACTAGGATGTGAAGTTATTTCCATGCCGTGTTATTTTCTGAAACTAATGCACCGCTTATGTATTTCTTTGGCTTTAGGCAAAAACAGATGAAAACTTGAACCTCCTAAAAATGTTACGGTGAGTATAAGAACATTTCAAAACATATTAACTTTCCAGTTGTTTATGATTTGATGAATGAATCCAGATTGTAATTTCCAGAAGGAAAAGTAGGAATTATGTAGTGACCAAAAGCTCAGTTCAGTATAAAAATAATTTAAAACAACAAAATAAAAGCAGTTGCAATTTAGCATGCAAATACTACAGTGATATAATTGCTTTCATTTACATTTACATTTAGTCATTTAGCAGACGCTTTTATCCAAAGCGACTTACAAATGAGGACAATAAAAGCAGTCAAAACTAACAAAAGAGCAACAATATATAAGTGCATTTATGAATCCAAATTTTCATTTCCAGAAGGAAGTATGTGTGAGAATTATGTAGTGACAAAAAAAAAAAAACACAGTTCAGTTTAAAATAAAAACAGTTGCAATTCACTATGCAAATACTACAGTGTTGTAGTGTTGCAATACTATACTGTACAATTGTGAAAAAAAATCATAATTGTTGATTATGTCCCTTGATATTGTAACTGGAATAAATAATTGTGATTTAATACTAAAATTATACAATTGAATATGAAAATTATTATTTTGTGCAAGACCGCTGCACACCATATTCTCTAGCACTTTGTTTTACAGTCATGTTCTGCAGGTCATTGCAATAACTGGGTAATAACTAGGTACTAAGCCTGTACATACCCTGTTCCTAACCAGTGTAGTTACCTTATATTACCAGTCCTTTTTTGAGTAAGTACACTGTAAGTGCATGGATTGTAAAAGAAGTTGCAAATGTTTTTCTTTGTCTTATTTTTGTCTAAGTGTTATATACACTTATATTAAGTGGCAGCTTTAATGAAGACTAATGACTCTGTTAATACCCTTTTCGTAGTTAGTTCTTGTACTGTAGATCCGCCTTCCCTCCAAAACTGCAAAACTGAACCTGATAGGAATAACAAATCTGTTGTGTTACACTGGCTTAGAAATGATCAGTGACGTTCTCAGCGTCTTTGATGACACTGGTGTAACACATCATGTGAGACTCGGGTTGTCTCCTCAGCTCCTCATCAAACGTTTGGATGCCCCCAGAGAGAGAGCTTATTTTATGTCCCACTAGTACCAATCAGCTGTTTCCCATCACCCCCCACAGCTGCCACATAGCGTGATGGACAGGTGAGAGCCAGAGAAGGGTACACAAGAAGCATGTCACAGCATAAACCTGCCATAAGGAGCTCAAACACTCCTTCTCTCACACACTCGCTTTCACACAACACTTAAATAAGCTGTCAGAGAGAGATGGGTATTAAGGCACAGGCAGGGCACTATCTCTTTCAGCAGGGAAATTGGCCATTGACTGGGTTTGAGAGACAGATAGAAGGGAAGGCTATCACAAGACAGGCACTTGATGTAAAAAAAAAAACAACAACATTCAGACACTCGCAGCACTTTTAGTTTGAGTCTCTGTCCACCACACATAGTGGATGTATTGATAAGTGTGTCTCTTGTGTCTCAGGGCTCAGTGGAATCACTGTGTGAATGATCTGTCTATCCCAGTACTAGCGCTGACGCTTCTAGGCATTTTACTGTCTTTATGGAACAGGTAAGACATAGCTGGATGAGATCCACTGAAGTGAAGCAAAACCACACAATTTAAAAGTTTGAAGGAGTTTAAAGTGTGTAGGTTTTCTTCCATCACAGTTTAATGTGCAGAGGCTGCTGTAAATGTAAACACTGGTTGTGTCACTCCTGTTTTTTTGTGCTATAAAATATGTCAGCTTCTGGCTCAACTACTGGTTTGTCTGAAACCTGTTTGGAATAATCATTTTTGCCATTTACATTAATTTTCATTTTGCAATTTCATTTGGTGCTGCTAGTGGCACAGATGTTGAACACTTCAACTTTATTTAGACTACCATTCAAAAGTTTGGGGTTGGCACGATTTGGGTAGTCTCTTCTAACCAAGGCTGGTGATCAAAAATACAGCAAAAAGTTTAAAATAGCTTTTTTTCTTATCATTATCAATGTTAAAAAAAAGAACAGAATTTGAAATATATATTTTTTTATACATTTGTATAACTGTTTTGTAATTTTGTAATAATTTTGAATAATTTTATAAACATTTATAAATGTCTTTACTGTCACTTATGTTACTAGCACACAATTTAATGCTAATTTTAAAGTTTTCATTCTTAAAAAAAAGCAAATTAACAATATTTGTACAATATTTAATGCTAATTGAAAAGTTTTAATTTCTTTCAAAATAAAATAATTAAAAAAATAAAAATGTGCACTACTAAATCTGATGAGGAGAGGTGGTGTTGAAAGCTTAAAGCTTGAAATATTGCTGATATTATGTACTATTATATTGTTACATAGAAATTACATTTGCGTAACACATTATCGGCAGAGCAAAAAGCAACAAATTAGCTAACCATATTGCATTTGAAATGTTCATTACTAGATATTAACTAGATAATAACATCATATTGTATTTCAAATGTAGTTTCAATGTATTCAAAGGCAATATTTTTAACTAATGGCAACGTTTTTAATTAATGGCATATATGTGACCCCCAGACTGCACTGTGTTTTTGTCTGGTTGATTGTGACCATGGTGAGCATCTACTCTGTGTTCTTTGCCTGGAGAGCAAACCTGAACATCGAGAATCCTCTTCTGTTGGGAGTGGTGAGTAATACAATTCTAACAATATGTTTCTTATATGATGTAAGATATTTAAAATTGACTTCAGTGAATATATCACATGTGTGTATGTAGGTGGAGCGCTTCTGGCTGCAGGCTGATGCTGGGGTGTGTGTTCTGGCTGGTCTGGGTCTGAGCTGGGCTGTGTGTTGGCTGAATGGCCGTCTGGGCTGGGGGACACTGTGGAACACAGGAGCCTGGGTACTCACTGCAGGCCTCATCTCACACATGATCAGCTTAAACCATGGGTAAACCATTTAGATACAATCACATAGTCAGGGTGCCGGGGGATGATATTAAACTTTTCAAACATCTTTAATTCAAGGTCACAAAAGTCTCGAAATACCTTAAATAACTTTGAAAAATACATATTTATGTTTTCATACTGATTATGCTAACCAATATTGAACACAACAAATGTAGCATATTTCATGTATGAAAGTGTTAAGATGAGGAGGTTTCTGGTAATTCGCTTTTGTCCTCACTCAAATGTGTCCCCAGGTGGCTTTTTACACAAATCATGTGTGTATGTCTAAATGTAAAGTATATACTACTGTTCAAAAGTGGGGTAAGGTTTTTTTGTTGTTGAAGAAATTAATAATTTTGTTCAGCAATAATGCATTAAGTTGATCAAAAGTGACAATACTATATAAATGTTACAAAATATTTATTTTCCAAATAAGTCCTGTTCTTTTGATCATTCACTTCATCAAATAATTCTGTAAAATTAGGATCATGGTTTCTCTCAAAATATGAACTGTTTTCAACATAATGATCATAATAAGAAATGTTTCTTGAACAATAAATCAGCATATTAGAATGATTTCTGAAGGATCATGTGGCACTGAACACTGGAGTAATGATGCTGAAAATTCAGCTTTACCAAATTATATTTTACAGGAATAAATTGTATTTTATATTGTTTCTTTATGTAATATACTTTGCTGTTTGGCTAAAATGATAGTTCCTCTTACAAAATGAGAATACTGGATATCATCAAAAGGATAAAATTTTTAGGTCCAATAGTTTTTATAATTGTATAATTGACAACCATAATTTTGAATTTTCATGTATCACTTCTTTTATTGCCTCTTTATTTATATATATATATATATATATATATATATAGTGGGCCTACCAGTGTGCATTACTGCATTATGTTATTTGTATATTTGTGGTTGATCATACTCCAGACCATGGCAGTCACTCCCTGAATTCTTCATTTCCTCAATGCTTCAGCACACATCAAAGCAAAAGCTCTCTTGCACTCTTCTGCAGCTTTGACTCTATGCTAGATTAGCTGTCCTGGCCACGCTAGTCATGCAGATTAAAGCAGCCGAGTTCTGTGCTTGATTAGACCTCCTAGCCACGGCAGTCATGTAGATTAGAGCGCTGAGGTTTGGTACATCGCTGCCACAAACTGTTCCGCTTTGATCAATGGTGAGACCGACGCTCTTGTCAGCGCTCATCACACCTGTCCGAGGCTGATTCCAGCCGAGAGATGTTCTACCTCGTCACTGCTCACAGAGAATAGCTGCAGAACAGCTGAAACAACAATAATGTCACACACCCTTACTCTTTGTGCAAACTCTTCAAAGTGATGTGGATTCACAGCTGATGTGGTTAAAGTATTTGTGAACGAATGTGCAGGTACATTCACAAACTCAGCTCACAAACGTTTGTATCACTTTCAGATCACTTTTAGCTCGCAAACTTTCATTATGGTATACTCTCTGTGTAAAGCTTTTACAACAGACTTTTTTCACTAAAGACTTTTACAAACAGGCTTTTTTGACCTAATTTAGGATTTTGTAGGTGCAATAATTACTAAATATATGGTGGTAATTATCATGTCTTAGGCAAGATATCACACTAAATTTAAAAAATATATGCATACATGCAAAAACTTCAGTTTCTTATATTTACCATATGCACATATTTGCTGTCAAAATGAACCTAACCTAAGATATTATGTTTAAGATCATATTTTAAGATCATATTTTAATAATTAAAATTTACCTTAGTGCAATGACAATATAAAAACTAGTTATTATTCTAACTAATTATATTGTCTTTACATGATTACATTAATATGAGCAATATTTTGAAGCAATCCATATTTAAATATAATATTACAATTATTAAGTTCATTTTTTCTCTCACAGTATAAATACATTTTAGAACAGTTTTTTTACAAGAAAATGTGTAGCTTTATTATTCCTCTTAAAAGCATCATCGTATTTGCAGCAGTTATTTTTATATTATTTGTGTACTATTAAATTTTTTAATTATTACAAAGTTTTTATTGATATTTAAATCAGCTTTTGTTTTATTTTAAGTTTTCATATTTTTTATATATATTTTTTTTTTTGCAATTTTGGTATGTGCTTTTGTCATTTTTATTCATTTTTTTAATATATATTATTATTTAGGTTTATTTTTATTTCAGTTTTAGTTTTCATTTGTTTACTGTACTTCAACGTAAACATATTTCTAAATTTTGTTTACGTTCAGCTTTTCATGTAATATTTATATTTCCTTTTATTTCAGGTTCATTTCAATTACCAAATGCGTTTTAATAGTTTTCGTTTACGATAATAACACTAATTTGGGGTCCTTAGCATCAAAAACTTTAAAAACCACTGCTGTATATAAATATACAAAACACTGTTGTGGCCCTATTTAACCCCTGACTCCAACTCAAGCAACACTGCACATACAGTATTGTTACATACCATGTTTTATACTGGGTGTTTTCAAGGTGTTTTGATCTGTGTGTGTCGACAGAGAGTGTGATCAGAGCAGTAATGATGTCGTGGACAGGTTTGCCCGTGAGGTTGTGTCGTCATTGCCGGAGGGCTCATTGGTTCTGACTCGTGGTGATCTTCCAGGAAACACGCTGCGCTACCTGCACTACTGCCAGGGTCTCCGGCCAGACCTCAGCCTAGTTGACCAGGAGGTTCGTAATCCAGCCTGACTCATGTCTAATTTATCTCAGCTATAGCCATGCTACTCTGTCTCTGTTTTGAATGGCTTGTAAAAACCTGTATTGTGTGATGCAGATGATGACGTATAGCTGGTATGTGGGAAAACTCCAGAAGCGTTTACCTGGAGTCACGTTTCCTGGGCGCTGGTGGGATCCAGTCAACACCGTGGAAAAGAAAACATTCAGCATTGAGCAGTTTCTCAAGCACAATATGCAGTAAGATTCACACACTCAGAGGTCTATGTTCATATTCATATGCCCTCCATATATATGCTACAAATGACATTTAAATTGCAGTTGTGTATATTAGAGATATAAAACCATTACATGTCATCTGTAACCCCTTATACAAAAGAAATGAACCATCTATACTGCCTCCCTCCACCAGACGGCAGTATTTCCTAAGTAAAGCCCCCGGCCTCTGAGAGGGGGGCAATAAGCACTACAGTCATTTCCCTGGGAAGCAGAACAAAGAGAATAAGAAATAAATACTTGAGAAAAAACAATCGGCAACCTGCTTGTTTTGTTAAGAGAGCCGGTTTCTATATTCCTGCCATGTGTATCCTGTGATTAAAAATCTATATTGGCTCTAACATAACAGACAGGCTTAGAAGCTTTTACTCAGTTCTACTCCAAAATACTCTACTCTTTAGAGTTTTTGTTCCTTCTTGCTGGATTATGCAGAGAATGAAAGTATAAATCTAATCATTTTACTTGGTTTCCTTGGGGAGTTTTATTAAACATATTGTTTGGCAACGAACAGAAGTAAAACTCTCTATAGCAGCACTTTATAATAATGTTCATTAGTAACATTATAACATAACAACAAGCAATGTTACATTATATAACACATGATTTATGTACCTTTAATATTAACTATATATGAATCACAACTTAATTGTCTATTTGAATGTACATTAACTAAACACCTGTAAAACATAATGAATGTTATCAGGAAGTTTTACCCATTCATTTAGAACTGTAACTATGTTTTAAGTGATGTTATGTACCTATGACTGATGCTCAGTTTTTGCTCTGGGTTTGTCTACAGCAGGCCTGTGTTTGTATGTATTGGCCTAACCGAGGGTGACCCCAGCTGGGAGAGGAGTTTCTCTCGTTGGCCCTGGGGCGTCTGTGAGCAGTTGGTACCTGTCAAAACCCCATTTGACCCTGAAAAATGGGCCCACAAAACACTCAACCTTTACAACTGGAGCCAGCCACATGACAGGTATCACAGTTACTTATGTTTGTAGTTTACTTTGGGAGTGATATATTGCCTGGTAGGTCATAATATATTCTGTTAACAAATGGACTATCATGTTTCCAGCTGAAATGAACACAACAGATTTAACTTATTTTCACACAAAGTGTGATTAGAGAGGCAAATTATTGATAAATAAAGACTTATTTTGGCACAGTTCCTTGCATGTTATGACCTCAAAACACTTTAACAATAGTACAAGATTGGCAAACAAATACATTTTGATGTTTGCATCTCATAATCTCCAAATCTATGGCATATTTAATGTAGTAAACTTGCTCAGTAGCTCACCTGGTACATTTTGATGCAATGAATCACGAGTCAAGTCACTCCACAAAAAAGCTCTAGATAGGGTTTAGTGTAAGCGGTGCTTGAGCGTGATTGAACCTTTTAACGCCACTGACCGGACATTTTTAATTTCTTCACATTAAACACTTTGGAGAAAATTAAACATGCTAGTTTGCACCAGTCACTGGACATTTCAATTTGAAAGTGCTGTGAAACATGCTTCAAGCAGCACAGCATCATTTTGCAAAAACTGGCCCACAGTCATGTTTTTTCATGACACTGGGGTGTTATAATAAACCCACATCACAGGGAGAAAAAAAAGGATATCAGTTATAGTGCCTCTTGTGGACGTGGCACCTGAAAGTGCAGCAAAATGTACCTGGAGCAACATGTTTCAGGTTTTGTAGAAATGTAAGAAGATTTGATATGAAATTAATCAAAATTCAATTCAGAAACTTTGAATCCATTTTTCTCGATGTCAGCTCATCGTGTTGCCTTTGAAGGACAGTATACTTGTATAGCATGCGGTTAGCAACGCTAAGGTAATGGATTCTATTCCAAGTGTCTACACATGCTGATAAAATTAAGCATGTGCCAGATGAGATCAAATTAAGCATGTGATGAAATAAATGGACATGTAAATAAATGTTTGAGATGATACTACTCAATGTACCTTTAGGTTCATCACTACTCTGAGCATCCTTACCAGGTGCACCCCAGCACTATTTTATATCTCGTGCAACCCATTGAAATTATTTGGTCCTCGCCTATATTAAAGTGCACTTAAACACTGCTCTGACTCCATGCTGTGCAGACAGCCTCCGTTTCCAGCTTCAAAGTCGTTATTAGTCCGCTGACCCCACCCTAATGACTTTCTAAACTGCGGCATGTCAATATCTGTGCATAAAGTGAAATTAGTTCTAGTCTCCAGCACTGAGGCTCTCTGCAGCCGGCTGGTATTCAGCAAGTTAATCGGGGTTGAATGGTGTGACATTACTCTCCTCTCACTCACTACAAGCGTGTCCATCCCTGCCTGCCAGCCAAATATTAGCGGGGAAGTCACACGCTAAAATATTCCTTTGAAGGAGAGGCCGCACGTTTATGAGCGATGTAGTGGAAAGGAAGAAATGCAAAAATATATGGGTCGTTCACCACAGAGAGAGCTTCCAAAGACAGGCGAGGTTGAAGATCAGCTGTTGTATGGTTTGAAGATATGCAGAATATGATTCGCTGGATTACTGGCTGGTTTTAAACTTGTATTTCAATCCGTACTTAACAAGACCATCTGAATATACATAAAGAATAACGCTTTACATATCAACAACTTGGTTATTTTAAGAAAGTACACAGTTAGGAAAGTAAGATTAACTACATACAGCAAATTAAATTACATTAAATTACATTTTTATGTTTATTCCACCCTGTCAGCTTCCACCCTGGCTCCTGGGAGAGAGTTGCCAATGAGGAAATGTGGCAGGCCAGGTAATGCACAGGTTACGGCTCTTATCACTGTATCTTTGCCAAACCTCCATATATAGCTACAAATGTATACTTAGGTGCTTTTATTCCATCACTTTTTAGGATGAAGACAGCTTTTTTCCTGTTTGACCTGGCTGAGAACATGGAGAAGGAACAGCAGGCCCGTCTCTATGAGCTTTCTTACAATGTGAGGAATACAATAGCCTTTTTTGGAATTGCAGTGCTTGCAATGCAGCTTTCAATACATATTTTAATTGTATTCTACTTTTTTATTATTAAATGGGTCATATGATGCGATTTAAATTTTTCCTTTCTCTTTGAAGTGTTACAAGCTCTTGGTGCATAAAGAAGATCTGTAATGTTGCGAAGACTAAAGTCTCAAATCCAACAAGATATTCTTTATAAAAGTTAAGCGTCAACCACGCCTACCTATAACAGCTCGTTCTAACACGCTCCCACATATCTACATCACTATGTGGGAAGATTTGCATAACGCCGCCCAAATGCTCACGCAAAGAAAGAAGGCTTACCTTTGATTCTCGCTCTAGTATTGTTGCTGCCGGCATGTCGTGAAGGCGCTGTGTGTTTTGTTGTGAAAGCGAAACTACTTTGTTTGGTCTTCCAAAAGAGGACACAACTAGAAATCAGTGGTTAAGTTGTATTTACAACACTGTTCCAGAACAGTTCAACCCAAATATTCAGATGTGTGCAGAGCATTTTATGGAGGATGAGGACTGTTTCCTAAACCAGTAGCCTACAATGCGTCTGTGGCACAAAGGCTGTTTCTATAAAGTTGGGCAGTTCCAACTTTGCATGGACAGTCTGGCGCTTCTGACTCACAGCCTGTAAGTACGTTTTTTATATTTAAATAATTTGCCACTGACGATTGAAACGGTGAGTTTTGAGCAGTGTAGAGTAGGCTTGTTGTTTGTTATTTCTCCGATCACAAATGCAGACATGGTTTTATGTTTACGCAGCGCGATACGCAACGCGTAAAAAGACAGTATAAGTCATTATAATCAGTAATTATGTCCCCACTGGCTGCAACAAATGCCTAATTTGTAATGGGTTTTACTGGTTTTGTCTCATCCTGCTGGGAGACAGCATCACAGTATGTTAAGGGGCGTAACATTTCCGTCACACGCTTGAGGCATTTGGCCAATCACAATGCACTGGATAGCTGGCCAATCAGAGCACACCTCGCTTTTTTAGAACGATGAGCTTTGTAAAAATCTACGCGTTTCAGAAAGGCGGGGCATAGAGGAGAAACAATAATGTACATTATATGGAAAATAATGTGTTTTTTAACCTTAAACCGCATAAACACATTGCATTACACCAAATACACAAAATAATGTCCTTTTTAGCAGCATCATATGACCCCTTTAACAGTTTTTGTAATTAATTGTTTGAACATACTCTGTTTAGAGAGTGCCATTTTATTTAAGTTTGAAGATTGAAAATCTCTCATTGGCATACTATTATAGAATGTTCGCTATCCAAAATTCAACCGACAGCAGTTTGTTTTTAACAACAAAAAACAAGACGCAGAGTGAGCGTCATGAAAGCGGCTCTAGTGCAACATTATACACAGAATCAAAGCCTAAAACCAAAGCTTACCTAAAACCTTTAACACTTTCTTTTGTTACCTTGCAAGTTCTGCTATTTCCTTAAGGAAATGCAAATCTAGTTTGTCAGCATGATGTATCACGTATAATTATTTGTAGACTAAATGCAGTTCTTTAAAATATCATATTTGATGTTTTCTATCATTTATGTTAAATGTTGAGTTTTAAGTTTCAAGTCTCTTTTAAAATATATTAAATATTGTATTTTCAAGTCTATATCTTTGCCTTTTATTATACAAATTTTCAAAACTCTGTGGTCTTCTTTTATTGACAGCTGTATTGTCATATAGTGGATGCCCAGGTAGACTACCCAGCAAACTGGGATAAGAACCTGGCTCTTGCCGCAGAACGTCTGCTGCGATCAGGAGGCAGAGGTCATGGTCTGGATTCCCTCCTGAGTCGCAGCATCCGCCACTTCAGTCGCTACCTTCAGAGAGAACCCACCGATCCCCAGAGCAAAGCCATCCGCTCCATTATCACACATCTCAGGAAAGAGCGAGACAAACTCAGAGACAGACAGAAGGGTTGACAGGAAGTGACATAAATTTTCTGAAACAACACAGAGAGCCTTCAGGTGTAAATAGCACAAGAAGGTAAGAGGGAAGATAGCAAATATAAAATACAAAATTTAAAGACCGTGCAGGTGTATCTGTAGACTCTAACTGACGTTTAACCTGTATTTTGCCAACACACAGATTCTTCTCAAAGTAAAATGGACTCAAAATGTTAAAATGGACCAATGTCAGAACATGAGTTTTATACTGATATCTTCTATTCATAACCGCATCATTGAAACATCAGAGTTAGCTGTTCATTTAGATGACAGACATTATTTCATTAACAAGATAATATATTGGTTGATTATAGGAATTAATTATATTTCCTCAACAGTGAAGGTAAAGGGACACAATCTTCTGAACCGAATCTGAAGTGGAACTCTAATAGAATTTACTGCGTTTGTGTGTGTCTTTTGTAATAAAATTTTCACACTTTCAGTATGTTAATATCCGTTGAGCTGATGATCAAAGGTGTCCAGAACCACTCATTCCACCTCTCCCCATCTCTCTCTTCTTCTCTCTTTTTTGAATAATTATCCTTTTTGCCCCCGCTGTCATGCATCTCTCGCTCTCACTTTAGGATCACAAAGGTCTCAGACTGAGATTGAGGGGGGTGGGGGGTAAATTTGGGCACAACCATGAGAGATTAAGAATGACCCATTAATCTGGGACAGATTTGAAAATACTGCGTTCTTTTCCCTGTTTTTTTTTCTGCTTTGTCTATCTCTCAAAACAGCTTTGAATTATATTTAATACAGAGGAGACACAAACCCTAGGGAGTCTGCCAACTATTGTTTGATTTTAAACGATTATAAAATTATAAATTCTGATTGAATTTTTGTTAATATAAACAATTTTGATACTGTGATTTGTGGTCACTGGATGATCAATGTAAAATGTGTGTCCTAAGAGCAGCTACAATCAGCTTTTTGTATTCATGAAGCATGGTTTCATCCTGAGTTCAGAATGTCAGCTACACCTTATCACAATATATAATGTCTCCTTTTCTCATGTACATTCATCTCTTCTTCCACTGAGCTGCTTTCTCTCCGTCACTCCCTGTCCCTGTTTTTTCCTCTCTCTCATCTGAGGGATTGTGTGAACCCATGGAATCGCCGTGACCGTGGATGCAGGCAGGGAGCCACGGCAACACTGGAATGTGGGGTGCCTGAACAGATAAGAGCTGAGAACCCAGCCAGGGAGAGGGAGCAAAGACAAGTAAGCGAGAAGTAATAAGTACATAGTTAGACAGAATTAGACAGGAAGTGCTAGAAAGAGACGAATGGACACTGTCAAGACAGAAATGAAATCGCAGCACAGGGACTTGGAGACAAAACAGGGAAGGTAAGAGAGGCCCATGAATGGTAAACCCTGAAAAAGAGCCAAAGAGAGCAGTGCAGTTTGCGCACACACACACTCATAACATGGGAAGCCAGCCTTATTCCTCTTTGCATTTCATTTACATCCCTGGCTGTATCAACCAATCGGATTGGGAGCAAAGCCTGAGGCTTAGGAGGGGAATAAAAAGACAAAAATGCCTTCGCTGCTCTCATCCCTCCCTGATAATACCCTCTCTGTTTCTCCTTTCTCCTCCGCACCCGGAGAGAAGTAGATACTGTCCGAAATGCCATAGCAGAAGCGACACCTCCACTCCCTGTGCTTTGCCGATAGACCTCGCCAGCGGCAGGCCTGAAAAGGGGGCTTTAGCTGCTGGGCCAATCTCCTCTACTTCCTCTTGATGAGGGAGAGGAGGAAGGGATGGAGGCCCGCAGAGGAGGGTGGAAGGGATGGAGACACACTATGTGAAATTGGCTATAATGTGCATGTCACATTACAGACTGGAGGAAATTAAACTTGTCCAGTGTGGAAGATCGCTCTTTGTTTAGAGAGCTGTGTCTGAAAATGAAGGCTGCTGTCTTGCTGCCTCACTGTCCAGTCAGTCGGTGACTTAACTGGCACATTTTTGTGTGATGGGTATGAGGGCTGTCCAGTTTTGCTCCTGGAGGGCCACCTTCCTGCAGAGTCTAGCTCCAACTTGCTCAACCACACCTGCTTGTAAGTTTCTAGATATCCTTAAATCCTTACAAATACCTTAAAGGATAAGTTCACTTCCAGAATGAACATTCTATCATCATTTACTCACCCTCCACTTGTTCCAAACCTGTATGAGTTTCTTTCTTCTGTTGAACACAAAAGAAGATATTTTGAAAAATGTATCCAAACAGTTGATGGACACCATTGACTTCCATAGTAGGAAAAAAATACCATGGAAGTCAGTGGTGCCCATCAATTGTCAAAATATCATCTTTTACTGAATCAGTTTGTCAGAACAAAACCACTGTTAGAGATGCAGCCTGGCCCTCATCTTCTCACTGTGCCCAAATGTAACCCTTCTGTTTCTAATCCACAAACAAGCCCTTAAATCCCCAAGACATTTCATGTGCCACACCATCTCACCATCATCCCTCTTCCTAAAGTCTGCCTTCTCCATCTCCTCATCCCTCTCTTTTATAAACCTCTGAACAATGGAAGTAGACATGAGAGGGATTAGGCAGAGAACAGGGATTGGGTCTGTCTCCATTTCTCTGGATTGATTCTTGAACCTTTGTTTAATCCCTGGCCCTGGACTCACATAGCTGTGGTTGAGTGTCTCAGGTGGGTTGTTGGAAGCAGGTTGAGGGGTGAAGAGATGAAAACTCTGGCTGCTGTCCTGGGGGTGACACTGAGCGGCTCATATCTGTGGTGGTCCTAGTGTCTTTGGGAAGTCCTAATAAGAATGAAACCATGGAGCTATTGAGGGAATAGATGAATGGAATCCACTGGCTGGACTGCTTCTAGACAGTAGGTTGGGTCCTTTTGATGAATGCTTGTGGCCACAAGAACACTTAATCCTATTCTGAACATGTAGAGTTTGGTCACTTTATTCATCCAATTTAACTGCCAAAAGACGCCTGAATTTGAATTAAATTTGCATAATGCATAGAGAACCACACCAAGGGGTGTGTTGACTCTCTATCAATTTTGATACTTTCTCTCACCACCGTAAGTTGCTCCTACCAGCTCTGAAGGTTTAGAGAAGGCCCATAACTTAAGTTTACAGGTCCTGGGACAATATTTGTATACTGTACTATAGGCAGGTCCTTCTCCCTGGTGCCCAAAGAATAGACCAGAGTTTTTAAACACCTGGGGCCTCATTTATAAAATGTGCACACAGATTTGAGCTTAGCTCCAACCAGCTCCAAACACACTTGCCTGGAAGTTTCTAGTGAGTCTGAATACCTTGATTAACTGGTTCGGGTGTGTATAAGTGGGTTTGTACCTCAAACTCTGCAGGACAGTGGTCCTCAAGGAACAGGCTTGGATACCCCTGTTTTATAATAATCCTGAAGACCTTGATCAGGTGTGTTTGATTAGGGTTGGAGTTAAAGTCTTCAGGACAGTGGCCCTCACAGGAGTAGGGTTGAACAGTACCACAGAGGACCTTACCATATACAACACAACCTTCTTTGGACCTCCTAGTAACAAGACTAGAGCTGCCAAAACATGGCTACCATGGACATCTTGGGATTGATGTATTTCATAAATGCCTAGAACGGTTTAGGAACTTGTATTGTAGAACTTGCATCACTCATAAATGCTGTTTAAGTACAGCTTATATAACATCTGTCTACACTCAATCATTTGTTCAACTGAACAACAGGTCACAGTGTGATAAGACCATTGTGATCCTTTTGCAATATCAAAAGAGACTAAAGACACTATGACCAGCAGCCGTTTCATAAAAGATCCTTTAGCTTTGTAGCTTAACAACGTAGAATAGCCTCATTTTCTGATACTTGTGTAGATCTATTTAAATAATGGTGAGGTAAACTCACAAATTAAACACCTTTATGAATGCCCGCAGGCTCTGAAAAAGGATGTCTCATTGTACAGAAGAAACCCTCAGAAAGGGTGAGATGATATCTTACCTTTCATGTGATGAGTTGCTCTAAGTGAGTGGATGTGTGTTTGTGTATGTGCCCAGAGCAGTGTTTCCAATTAAACGGACCTGTCTTCCTTCTCCCTCCGGTTCTAATTTTGTGCCACATTAAAGGAGTGCGACGCCATTGAGGACGCAGATCCACATTTTCATAATTTGCTGTCTCGATGTGCTTGCATCCCCTTGCATCTGTGGCTGTGAATGCATGCCTGAGGAAGAGGCACAGCCGCCATCCACTGAGAGAGAGAAGCAATATCCACATGTAGCTGTAATATCAAGTATGTTTTCTTTAATTTACTGGCCTATAATGAATTTCAATTGTTTCTAATTCATAAGTCATGTTGTAGCACCTTTCTAGCTCTATGATGCTAAATTATTGGATCTTGAAGGGTTAGTTCACCCAAAGTTCCCAAAAGAGCAGCACGATACACCATATTCAAAGAGAGCCCATTATATTCAGTGTATGTCTGCACTATATTTGGTGCTTTTCCTAATTCTTATAACAGTGCAAATGGATTTGGAATGTTCACCTGGATTTGGGTTATCTCACAGTGTAAAGGTAGTCCATACAACCTGAGTGCTGTAAATTTCAAGCCATATGATAACTTTTTTGTGAAGGACAGACTGCAGATTCTGTGAATAACAAGTGGTAGTTTGAATTTGTGGGAGTGCGAATGACATTTAAAAATTACAGTGGAATGGGAAAATGAATTTTAATTTTAAGATGAATTATTCCTCTAAACTGTCAGAATATCAAATCATGTTTGGATCCAAACAGCATGTTTTAATGAAATACCAAGTCCAGCTTGTTCATTACAGCCCTGTTGATGGTAAATCAATGGATTAAGTTAGAAGGTTACAGCATACTGTAGTTTCATTGGTTTACAAATCATATTGCAACAAACATTTAATCAGGGATTGCTTGGTTGACACTTTTTCATGATTTCTTGTGGAAAATATTTGTGAAGGGCTTAATCACGTTTTGAAAAGTTTACATTTCCACCCTGACAGACAGGAGCTAATCGCAGTATTGGGGGAACATTGGAAAAATGTTTCATAATGGGCAGACACCGGCTAATCTAAAAAGCTCCCCATTTACAAATGGAAATCCCAGGATCCAATTGGGCTAATGAAGAGAGTTGAGCGGGATAATACGATGTGCTGTAATGCTGTGTAAGAGGCCTGTAATGTTGTGTTGGTGGTGAAGCCTGTGTGCTATGGGTTGTGTGACTGACTGGAGAGACTTCCAGAGCCCGAAGGCCTGGCTGCGGCTCTCAGCGCCTGCCTCAAAAGACCTCATCCTGGTAAGATCTGTCTTTCTTGCCCTTGTGGAGGAGGAGGGAATTCGGCATGCTGAAGTGGTGCAGAATGGACTCTCCTCTGATCTCTTGCCCCATCCGTTCCTACTGTTCTCCATCTGTTTTTCAGTTTCAGACATGGGTTTGAACAGAAAATGAGCTGAATGAGAGTTCTGTACATTTACAGTCTTTCTCTATGTCTTGCTCTCACTTGTTGTCCCGCTTACACTCGTTTCTCTAGTAATATGCTGTGTTGGTACCATAGGACGGTGATGCAATTAGATGGTAATAGCATGGTACTTTTATATCCCTTTGATGTTTCTGTCAAAGGTCCTGTCTACATAAAGGATACTTAAAAATATATATTTTTAGAAGGAAATAAAAGATTTTGAGAGAGTTACACATCTGTCTACTACAAAAGATGATACCATCTAACAGGGAACGTTCTGGCAAGGCTCTAAAAAGTTATGAACATTCTTTCACTTAAACAAAAAGTTTGTTCAAAGTTATCTGGTCTTAAAATGCACAAAAACATACATAATTCATGGATTTTTTTTCTGAAACATTTAGTTGGATGTTCGTCTAATATTTTTTTAAATGTTACTACTTGCTTCAGAACGTTCTGAGAACATTCAAAGCTAACATTTGCGAAATTATGTTCGCAAAAAAAAAAAAGTTTTTCAAACTTTTAAAAAATGGGAACTTTAACAAAAAATTTTGTTAGCTGGGATGTTAGTAAATATTCCAGAGATAATTGGTTTGTCACCAGTTTCGTCAGCTGCTTTGAATTTTGATGTCGAAAAACATGAAATATACAGTAAACAGGACAATCATAGAATTATGGGAAAAGGTCAATGGTAATCAACCATGGTGATTTGACTGTAGCATCAGACCGTGATGGAAAAAATGGCTTTTTAAGACTTATGCGCTGTAATGGACCTCTTGCATGAGAGGGTTAACTATAACTACTATGGTACTGAATGATTATTATAATACTGTACCATGGTATTGGTATCTCAAATAATGGTGTTACCTGTTGAAAAACATAATATTACTATGGTATAATACTATGGTACCATGCCCAAATAGTGTGCTCTCTCTTCTAATACCTGTTTCCTTTCTACCCCTTGTTGTCACTCATTTTCACCAATCACGGCCCCTCCCCCTTCTCTCGTGCAGTCGCTCTCGCAGATGTGCACAAACAAGAAGAGATTAAAGCAAAACGAATCTAAACAGACAAACGGAATTAGACTGACGGGTGTTGGTGGCCTGGGTTGGAGTGATAAACAGTGATGCTGAGTGTGTGTGTCTGCTGCGTGCGTGTGTTTGTGCATGTGTGTGCTTTCTAGTGTCTAGAGGATTAACAGTGGTTAGGTGTGTATGCTGGGTTGATTGCTTTTGGGTAATGCAAAGTGTTTGTATAATGCATTCTGTTTTTGTAATTGTTTCTTTTTAATTTCTATGTGACATCAGCCTGAACCCAATGTTTTCGCTGGCACAAAAATATATGCAAATATATAGATGTATAAGCTTATATACTGTATACTTACAAACTGTATATTAACATATACCATGGTGGATGGCACATAACGTATTAATGGACTTTTTTGTTATATAATAATGTTGACATCAATATTTGGGTTTATCAACATTCATTTTTTTCATAATTTTTAATAACACTCAATGGTTCATTTTAAATTAAAAGAAATTTTAGTACAAATATTATTTGTAAGTACAAATATTATCTTCATTTGAGGTTCATATATATATATAATGTTATTTGAAATAGTTTTAGTTGAGACATTTCTAAAACCGTTCATGTCATTTCCCCACTTACCAGAAATCTTGTGGCGAAATATGAGATAATAAACAGTTAAGTAAAAACACTAATACTTTCCCACACTGAACTCAACAGAAGACACACTGGGATCTAGATTCACTGCAGAGCATTGGTGCAAGTCTTCAAAGTGTCTCATGCTCGATGTGTGTGTCAGCAGGCATAAGTGTGTCTGAAGGTGAGAGTGTGTCAATGGCCACTAATGGGTTGTATTGATCACCTATCTGTGTCTGATTTCAAAGCTGCAGGATATAATTCCATAGGAGATAGAGTGTGTGTGTGTGTGTGTGTGTTAGCGAGCATGTGGAACATTGGTCTGGCAGACACATTTTAGACCAGATGTGTGGGTGACCGCCTGATTCCTATATATCTACACTTACAGAACTACCAATTATTTGAAAAGCTTAAACTATTTAAAGCCACTGTGTGTAATTTCTCTACCACTAGGCTCTAAAATGATTGTTTCCAAAAAGGTTTCACCATTTTCAGTTGTTCATATGGTCCATGCTATACTAAACTCAATGCCATTGGTTAAGTTATAAACTGATGAGTTAGCCTAACACCGGTTTCACACCGCAAGCTTGAGCTTCGCGTTAGCTTCGCGTCAGCTTCACATCAGCGTAACTACATCGTCACTGCAGCTGCAGGCTCGCGAGATTATTCACACTGGAAGCGTTTGTACAGCATCACAGCAGCGGCTCCAAAGCTACATATTTCTTTACAAAGACAGCTATAAATTTGTTTCTAGAAGTTGGTTAGTTATAAACTTCAAAGTTTTAAAGTCTTAAAAGTTTGCCAACACAGGAATTCGCATTCGCACTCATTTGTTAACATGCACCCCAGACAAAATATGCACCCATGCTTGTAGTGTGAATCCAAAATATGTGCTCATGCTTGTAGTGTGAAACCAGTCTGAAACCGGCGTAAAACAGAGCAACTTAAGGCCGGAATACACTACAGTCTAGACAAGTTGACGCTAGTTGCCGAAGGTCAGAGCCAGTTTTCAGATTTGAGTTGACCGAGTTCATAGTAAATCGCTTAGTGTATGATGGTCACAGACTATGATTTTGTTTTGCTTCAGACTATGATTTCATCCAATTAGTGGATAACAAACGTTTGATGTTTTGAGCTGATTTTAGAACACATTGTTTTTGTTTGTCATGTCTCCTAGCAACAAATCACATGTTTCTGTGTGAGTTTGTTGTGTTCGGAATGACTTGAAAGTCTGGTAGTGTGTGATCCTCAGTCGTTTATGACGGCCAGTTCATAAAAGTTGGGCGGTTGCTTGTTCTATCCATCAATTGTTGATTGTATGGAGGCATTGGGGCAAGGTTTAAAGGGGTCATATGATGCAATTTTTCCTTTCTCTTTGGAGTGTTACAAGCTCTTGGTGCATGAAGAAGATCTGTAAAGTTGCAAAAACTAAAGTCTCAAATCCAAGGAAATATTCTTTATAAAAGTTAAGAGTCAACCACGCCTACCAAAAAAAACGGCTCGTTCTAACACGCCCCCACATGTCTACGTCACGATGTGGGAAGATTTGCATAATGCCGCCCAAATGTTCATGCAAAGAAAGGCGGCGTAACTTTTATTGTTTATGACGGCCAGTTCATAAAAGTTGGGCGGTTGCTTGTTCTATCCATCAATTGTTGATTGTATGGAGGCATTGGGGCAAGGTTTAAAGGGGTCATATGATGCAATTTTTCCTTTCTCTTTGGAGTGTTACAAGCTCTTGGTGCATGAAGAAGATCTGTAAAGTTGCAAAAACTAAAGTCTCAAATCCAAGGAAATATTCTTTATAAAAGTTAAGAGTCAACCACGCCTACCAAAAAAAACGGCTCGTTCTAACACGCCCCCACATGTCTACGTCACGATGTGGGAAGATTTGCATAATGCCGCCCAAATGTTCATGCAAAGAAAGGCGGCGTAACTTTTATTCTCGCTGTAGTATTGTTGTTGCCGCCGCCGCAATGTCGTGAAGGCACTGTGTTTCGTACTAAACTACTTTGGTTGGCCTTCCAAAAGAGGATGATATCCGCTTCGTCATGCCTGGAGCTGGTCACTGAGGAAATACATCAACTTCGCGTTGTGGATTGCCGGATTGGCTTTCACCGTGGACGAAGTGGAGTCCAGCCCGGGGTCGTCACTTGTGGTTGCTGCAAACCCGCCGGACGCTCCTTCGTCAAATCCACCGGCCATGCCATTCTCAAGCCCATCCGCCTCTGCTCACTCAAGCCGGCCTCTGCATACTCTAGGCCGCGGCTCACTCTAGGCCTCCGGCCTCCGCTCACTCAAGGCCGCGGTGTGTAATGCTGTTTCATTGCAAAAGCGAAACTACTTTATATGGCCTTTCCAAAGAGGACACGACTAGAAATCAGTGGTTAAGTTGTATTTACAACACTGTTCCAGAACAGTTTAACCCAAATATTCAGATGTGTGCTGCGCATTTTATGGAGGACTGTTTCCTGATCCTGAGAGAGTAGACTACAATGCCAGCTGTTCTGACTCACAGACTGTAAGTAAGTTTTTTATATTTAAAGAATTTGTCACTGACGATTCAAACGCGAGTTTTGGGCAGTGTAGAGTAGGGCTTGTTGTTTGTCATTTCTCTGATCACAAATGCAGACATGGTTTTATGTTTACGCGGCGCAATGCAATGCAACGCGTAAAAAGACAGTATAAGTCATTATAATCTGTAATTATGTCCCCACTGGATGCAACAAATGCCTAGTTTATAAGGGGTTTTAATGTTTTTGTCTCATCGCTCCGGCCGGGCAGGGCATCACAGTATGTTAAGGGGCGTAACATTTCCGTCACACGCTTGAGGTATTCGGCCAATCACAACGCACTGGATAGCTAGCCAATCAGAGCACACCTCGCTTTTCAGACCAATGAGCTTTGTAAAAATCGACGAGTTTCAGAAAGGCGGGGCATAGAGGAGAAACAATAATGTACAGTATGTGGAAAATAATGTGTTTTTTGAACCTTAAACCGCATAAACACATTTCATTACACCAAATACACAAAATAATGTTCTTTTTAGCAGCATCATATGACCCCTTTAAATTTATATTTTAATTAAAAATAAGGAGTTTTTGATTGAGTCTGTATGATTTTTGGAGGAATAGTACACACGATTATTTAGATGCATTTTAAAAATAGATTAGATGAATTTATACTTCATGACAACTTTACGGATCATCTTTTTATTGTATAGAATGAGTATGCTATAATCAAATATGCCTAGATGATGTGTAAGTGGTTGTCAAGGTAATGCTATGTGGTTGCTAAGGTATTGTGAGTGACCATGGTACTATGTGTATGCTAGAGTGTTTTGGGTGGTTGCTAAGGTGTTGCTAGGATGTTCAGGGTGGTCATTAAGTGATTGCTTACTGGCCCAAATGAAATGAGCCCAACAGTGCATCAGAAATCGAATACTTCCCTACTTTATAGTATGCGAAAAACAGTATGCCAAAAGAATGCGAATTCATGGTATTCAGAAACAGTAGGCTAAAAGTACCCGGATGACCTACTACTTCCGCAGGGATTCTGAAGTGCACATTCAACTTTTCTATCCCATGAGGCCATGGGAGAGGATTTATGGATGGCAGTGAAGCGATGCAACTGACACTGGTAGGTCACATGATAGTAACAACATGGCAGATGTAGTACGTCCGAATTTCATTCATTCTACCCATATCCATACTATATGGAACATAGTTTTTTAACAGTCACAAAGTAAGTTCAAATTCAAATGTAGTACCTACTCGGACAGTATGTGATTTCGGATGCACCGCAAGTCTCTATAATTTCCATCTGAGCTCCATGTATGGCTTAAGTCCTTTCTTCAGTGTCTTTGGCCTGTTTTTATCATCAATCTGTCAAAATTTACAAGTTGTATTGCAAACTTGTACATGCAACACAGTATATCTCTCCTTGCTCATTCATGTCCTTACCACAAATGTGAAAGACTTACACAACAAAGTTCAATATTTTAGGGTAGAAGCAATAGTACTAGTGATAGTTGTCTTGACAAGCACTATTAATTGTGCAGTTCTACAGTAACCGAATGCAACAGGCCTCTGTCCCACCTGGGACAAGCATTCTTAACCCTCCACACAATCTCCTCCCAAATACCAGAAAGCAGATTACATGGAAGAAGTGTACAGACCAACAAAAGATTACAGACTGTAGACATCCTTAGCCCAATGCCCTTTAACCAGGCTGCTGAAGTACAATGCAGTCTTATGCCATCTCGTCCCCACAGCAAAACTCGCCCCCCTCCATCCACCGCACTGCCTGTTGGTCTGTTGTGGTGAAGGGATCATTTCTGCCGCGACACATGCTGGAAAAGGTATTCTCCTAATGACACTGTTTCACACCAATGCCCTATCTGCTCAGCCGGTATTAGTTAGGCTTTGGGGTTCAAGTGACTAAGGGGGTTTAGAGATGGATTTAAAAGGAGAAGAGGAGAGAGGGAAGAAAGAGAGAGAGTCTCTCTGTTGTTCTTGAAAAGCTGTATTTATCCAGGATTAGAGACACCAACATGTTAATAATTGTTTCTCAGAGAACTGCGAAGAAGCACTTCCCCTGTAATCCCCTAATCAGACATTACACCTCTGAGCATGCCCGCGACAGAGGCACGCCAACCGCTCACGCTCACTCGCTTTCCCAGCATCTCACCCGTCTGTGGTGTTAGTGACACCCACCAGACTGCGCAGATGGCAAGAGTTTATGTGCCGCACAAAGCAGTGATGCTGTAACGGGCCTCTCAGAATGAGCTCATGATTAAGGCAACAAAAATCAACCAAAGGGAAGAATTTGAATTTCGGGCCATGTCAACATATTTCCAAAAGCGTTCTGGATTCTGTATAGTCCAATGGGAAAAGAGCCCCCAGAGATTATTTGAACAGTGTTGTAGTAGACTATCTTACAAAACTTACAATAACACTTACTTTCATTCAAGTGGCAACAGTTCAACTAATGCTGCATGTATTTTGCTGTCACCCAAAAATTTTAATTCTCTCATTATTTATTCACCCTCATGCCATCTCAGATTTATACGACTCTCTTTCTACTTTGGAACACAAACAGAGATTTTCAGAAAAATAGCCCATCTCTGTGAGTCCACACAAAGCTAGTGGATGGGTCCCTCAAAGTTGGCGCTTAAAAAAACTTGTAAAATGAAAACGAAGGTTATCCATATGACCGATACTAATATTTAAAACTTTTTAAACTCTAAACTATTGCTTATGGCCAAATGTTATATAAATTCACACTTAATGTAAACATCAGTACATTGTGAAATTTACAGTATTTAACTTTTAAAAGTATTTTTCTCACATACAACTGTCATTTCATTCAGAAGACATTGATTTATCAGCTGGGGTTGCCTTCATGTTTGTTTTGCGTGGTTTTTGAAATGACAACTTGCATTATATGGGCTCACAGTTTGTGCGAGTCGATATCTTTTGTGTTCCACAGAAGAAAGAAAGTCATATACATCTGTGATGGCATAAAGGTACATAATGAAAGACTTTCATTATTGCTTTAATAGTTTAAGGAATTTAAAAACATACTGTTTTTTTAATCCATATAATGAAGGTCAGTGGTGTCCAAAACAACATTGGGCACCACTGGCTTTAATTGACATTTTTCAATGTCTTTACTTAGACATGTTCTTTTGTATTCTGCAGAAGAAAGAAAATCATACAGGTTTGGAACAACATGAGGGTAAGTAGATGAGGACAACCTTAATTCTTTAGGTGAACCAAGCCTTTGAGTTTTCATGACTTTTCCTAATTTTATACGAGCTGAAACACTGTCAATACATAATAATGTGCTTCAAAGGTCCTCCATGACAAATATTAAATGACTGCTGTTTAGATTCTCAGAGTCAAACCAGTGAGGACTGTAATATGTGGAGAAAGTTATAGCCTATATTATTATTCCATGCACCTCAGTGGCAGTTGCTCCGCTGACACCTGGAGTCCAGAAGTGTGTGACCTGCATGCTGACCTTGCAGTTTCAGAAACATTTTTAAAGCCAATCACCTGAGCCATAAATGTCATGCTATACTATTTACTCTAAAGCCGCTGGAAAATGATGTCCGGACAATGCTGATTGACTGATGAGACTAGAAGAACACAGCTAGCACCACCTTAAGGTCTTGTTTATTCTACACTACACAGACATTTTTGAATGTCTGCTAATGGAGACGAATGCTTTTTGGCTACATAATGGTGCGGTTATAGCATCTACCCACAAGTGCTAGCTGCTTAAGCTAACCAGTCAAACGCTGAGGCCCTATATAAAACATAAATAAAAAGTTTAGTTTAGAGTCCAATCCTCACTATTAACTAGTTGCTTATTGGCATATATAGCACTGTTTATTAGTACTTATAAAGCACATTAATGACTTGTTCTGCATGACCATATTTTAGATCCCTCAATCCTACTCCTTACCTTAACTTAACAACTACCTTACTAACTGTTAATTAGGAACAAATTGGGAGTTTATTAAGGCAAAAGTCATGGTTAATAGTTAGTTAATAGTGAGAATTGATCCCCCATGATGACTTAAAGACAAAACAGAGTGTTGCACTGCCTATGGGGTTTTATTAGATTAGATTCAGATGAATCAGAAGAATTTGAAGTGGAAAAATAGGTTAATTATATATAAATATATATTTTTTTATATATTTACACATAAAATAGTTGGCTCCTTTGGTCCCCTAACCAGAAAGAAAAAAGATTTATGCCTTTGGCAGACACTTTAATTTTATTAAGCGGCTCATTCAAGCTATACGTTTTATTAACATGTTCCATCAAACCCAGGACTCTGGTGGTGTTAGCGCCAGTTAAGCTACACAAAAACTTCCATCGTTTTGCCCATTTTAGGCACTGTTAAAATGTCCCACTCCAGTGGGCTGATCAGTTTTGCTGTAGGCCATGTAATAAATACAGAGGGTCATGTAGATATTGTGTAAAAGGTCAAAGAGGTCATGAAAACACCATTCCTCACTGTCTGGGCGGTCTTGAGGGCACGGAGGAGGGCAATGAACCTCTGTGAGTTCATTAGCAGTGCATGCTGGGTGAATGACAGACTGACGGCCTCGCTCTCTCTGGGCCGGGTGGAGGGTCTCAGACCACCGGCTGTGCTGGAGGTGAAATGTTAGTGTTTTTGATTATGAGGAGGGCTTTATAGTCCCTTTCATGGTGTGTCAGGACTGTGATGTTCAAAATGTGACATTTAATTATCAGCATTTATGGCCAGTAAAATCATATTTCAGTCAAAGCATTTCATTAAAAAGAACAATAATAATAATAATAATTGAAAACAGAATAGATATAAACCTCAATACTGAATTCAGGTTATTATGAGGCCATTCATACTAAAAAGGAAAAACGGCCTTCAGCGTATGTCTCAACTGTTAATGCTTAAAACAATAGCAGACTATTGTAGTAGCAGGTGTATGTTGTTGTTGTTGTTTTTTATCATCTGCCTCGAGTATGTTTTTTATGTTCCGTTTTCATGACAATGGTATCTCAACCCAATGGCCCATTGTTTACTTGATTTCACCCACTGTATTTCTCTTTGTTTTTTATTCTTCATGTTTTACTATTTTTTGTTGCCATTGTTAATGATGAATGTTGATTGTTTGTCATCCGTCTTTCTCCTCCCCCTGATTTGGGATGGAGAGCGAGTAGTGGGGATACAGAGGGATTAACCTGGCAGAATTTAATTAGTGGGGCTGTTGTCTCTGCCCTTAACCATCCAATCTCCTCCAGCAACAGCTTGGCCTGTGACGGACAGACCCCGTGTTTAGGGTGAGAGGGGGAGTATGGGCGTATACATGTGTGTGTGTGTGTAAAGGTCTCCATTATTCAACTAAAAAGGACAACAGATGAGTTTAGAATATGTATGTATTATTTCTTTAAAACTGGATGATTTAATAACCAATTGAATGGGGAAAAGATGCAGCAAATGCCTGGGACATTTTGGGGCAGTCAGCCTGTTGTATTATATTTGAAGAACAACATGTAGTCTTTAATATTATGCTTTTTGCTCATGTCCTCTGACCCCTCCCTCAGTCCCCCGGCGGGTCGTATTGAACGTGTGGTCCAGCGCGTGGGCTTGGGGGCAATCATTGGCAGATCTGAAGCTGACACTGTTGCATTGTGATCTTGATGCTAAGCATCCCATTAACCCATCTGGGGTCCAACGCCCTGCATAACCTCTCCAAACACACATGCACACACACTTTTGATGCTGGTCATGTGCGGGAAGTGTGCCTGTACACAAACACCTGCTGAGCATTACGGAATAATTAATACTCGCATAGTCCATAAAACAAGAGAAAATGCCCTAAAAAATAGCCTATACTTGGAGATATTGAGGAACCCAAAGACATTTTAATAGATGGGAAAAAGCATTGTTTCTTTCTAAAACATCTGACATTTTAGAAGTACATAGACAACATAGGAGGGTGATATACTTAAATATTTATCATTTTATAATAATTATAATTACAAATCATTTAAACTAATGAATAATTTGAAAGGATGCAATTAATTGTCAGACAAGACAAAAAACCTATTTCACAATATTTTATATATATATATTTGTACACTCTGTTTATCAAGGAATCCTAAAAAATGTTTCATGGCTGACTGCTGAAAATTCAGCTTTGATATCACAGAAAAAAACCTATATATATATATATACATATAGTAAATAAAAAAATAAGTAAATAGAACTCATATAAAGAGGACTGTCATGTAGAATTATAAGAAAGGGTCAAAGGTAGTCACTCATGGTGCTTTGGTTATAACATCACACCCTAAATGTATAATAAAATGGCTTTTATGGATCTGTCACTGTAGTGGACACCGTGAGAATTAATATAGTGGTTCTTTTGTTCCTCCAGAAGAAAATGGACTTGGAACATGTCAAATGAATCCATACTTTCACCATTTAATTATAATATGGATTCCAAATAATTTGCTTTTGCAAATTACAGTTTCTTTTCTTTTTCACCAGAGACTTTCAGAAACTAAGCTTCTTTAAACCTTTATAACTGACTCACAAACAAACTCACCCACCCCACCCTCTAAACTAATTAGAGGCTCATTAGGACACTATGGAGGTTTTATGTTTCACTGTCCTAACAGGAGACTTACAGCTCAACAGTTCACTCAAGCTGACTGTGATATATTATGTCCAAAATCTATTTAATATTCAACAAACTTTAAAGTTTATGACTGTTTTAGTCAATGTATTGCTTATTTAACCTGAATTTCTCTCTTTCAACTGATTCAAGTGAAGTTTATCTTACTATGTGCTACTGTATATACATACACACACTATTAACACATATTAAAAGAGGAAACATAACTTTTGTCACTGACTTTTTAAAGCTGTGAATTAGTATATATTTTCTAATAAATAATGAAGTGTTGTCTGTTTTCCACCAATAGCCAAACTGCAGTCCCAACAACAATAGTCGTATTACCACTGTTCCATATATGATTCTTTATTAACATGAAAATGACAGCTAGAAAAGAGTATACATAGATGTGTTGTTTGTTAGAAACTAGGCCAAATGACTGCTGGCAAACAGAAGGGCCTCCGTGGGTCACTGTCTCGACACGGAAGCACCAAAGCCACGACAAAGGAAACCGTAAACAAAAACAACTCTCACTAACGCGGAAAGTTGTGACGTAGTACAGTCTAGACAATGCATCATAATGTGAGCTCAAAATGTCTTTATGATATTTCTGTTCTCGTCATTCAATTAGAAATAAATTATACCACAAAATTTAGATAAAATGTAGCCTTTGTATTTATAGAAGTATATATAGTAAATACTGTTAATGTTTTCAAGCAAATCTGATTTTTTTTCTTTTTCTGATTATTTATTTCATTCAGCAACCATATAGAATTTTAAAATACATTTTTAAAAGTTCTCTCAGGGTGATGAAAAAAATCAGTATCTATACTACAGCTTGATATAGACATCATACCTAACCCAGACCTACGACGTGAGGTGCCATAACAAAGTGTTGTAAGGGGTTTAAAGCACTGCCCTCCGTCGGGACTCCAGTTTGACCCCCATGATCTTCTACTGCTTGTCCCATGGGAGTGAGAAGTCAATAAAAACGTTTGCTTTTTACCTGCTGTTTTTTTCTCATCAGTGTATTTTCTAAGCTTGTAACAAAGAAACTACAGCCTATGCTTATGCAATGTCTTAGAGGGCATATGGGTTGAGATGATCTTGATTCAGGCTCTAAAAGTATTCACATAAACAACTAATTTCCTAATCTGAACATATATGGAAAATAAGTACTTAAATAAAGGTTTAATTCCAACATTTGATGTATGATGTAGCTTAGAAACAGATAAACCTTAGAAAACAGACTTATAACCCACATATAAATAAGTACAAACAGCTGCTCCTAATACATGCAGCTCACCCAGAGGCCTGGCCAGGGACTCTAAACCCCACCAGATTTGCTCCATAATGCCCTTACACCCACCCCACCTTGGTTGTGTGACCCAGCCTAAATAACCCTTTTGTCTGACTGGGACAAAAACCAGTGGCTGAGTGTCTGGTGTGGCACGTGCTTTGCTTTGCGCCACTCTGCGCACTGAACAGGTGGGCACAGACACGGCAAAGTAGAGGAAAAATGTACAAAAACAGGGAGAAGTTAAAGCTGTCAATCACTCTGGTTACTTGGCAAATCTTTGATGACATAATTCCTGCATTAGCCCAGGAGGCCCAATCCTGTGATCACATGTACTGTATCTTTACTTTGCCGTTTCCTTCAGATTAACCCAGAACCCATGGGTAGCTTATTGCTATGGGAACTGCTGAGGTAACCAAGAGCAGGGTATCCATGATTGGCTAATTTGAACTGTCTAACAATACCTGGTGGTCTCACTGGGATTTGTACCTACATCCCAAAAGTACATTATTACATAAACACTGTGGTGTCACAATGGTTACAATGAGAAATGCATTTAGAGGAACTGAAGCCAGTTATTAGAAATGTTAGTATTTACATTCTTTTCAAGTTTCATTCATGATGAAAACCAGTTCATGAACTGTTACGAATGAAACTAAATGTCTTTGTTTCTCTGTTTTTCCCCCACTTGTTCCAAACCTGTATGAGTTTATTTCTTCTGTTGAACACAAAAGAGGATATTTTGTTGCAGCAAATTAGCTCAAAAGGGAAAGGTATAAACATAATTACAATTAGTAACTGTAGCAGAATTAATATTACCATCAACTAATCTGTTCATACCGCGAACATTGAGTGTAATTTCATATCAACAGAAAATACAGAAAATAATTTTCTTACAGTACTAGTGCATTAGAGCATGTAACAAGATCGGATCGTTATAGGGACACTATCCACAAGCAGTGACAGAATCAGAAACTCATGTAATCTATGCACAAAAGTTTTATTAACTAAACACTAACACATAACTAGTCTAAACAAACAAACATACAATCACACATACATGTGAGTCAGTTAACCACCTGAGTGAAACCATCAGCGCCGTTTTACAACAGGGTCTACAGCTTATACTAAACCTCTGTTTCGTTTAGTTCAATGTTCGATACTTGCATTCCCTCAGTCGTTGAACAAGCTTCTGGATGCAGTCTCAGATGAAAGTCTCGATGGTTTGAAGGTTTGAAGGTTAGATGATGTTGCAATTGCAATCACATCTCAAAGGGGTCAGTGAGCCAATGGTGACTTAAACTTTCAGTGGGAAAGTCTTCGAATATGGTATTTTGCATATGTAACTGGTGATGATGCAAAAACTATTAAAGATTCTTAGAACACTAATATGTTACATAGGTATCAACATATTATATACACTCTCATTTAGATCATCAAAATACAAATTCATAGATACCAAACATGGTCTAGATGAGGTTAGATTAACCAGTTGCTC
Source organism: Sinocyclocheilus grahami (assembly GCF_001515645.1). NCBI lineage: Eukaryota > Metazoa > Chordata > Actinopteri > Cypriniformes > Cyprinidae > Sinocyclocheilus > Sinocyclocheilus grahami. The sequence goes on from NW_015505966.1 coordinate 1,149,218, forward strand.
TATCATAAGCATGCATAAAACAGTATACATTACAAAAGACAATATACATGAAAGCAATAATCATAAACACAATGTCCTGGAGATAGGCATGTTCATTCATAGAAGGTTCCCTTTCGAAGACGGTTCACTTCGACATTGCGTCAGGAATCTGACGTGACGTGGACTCCCTTCCTTCCTTAACCTACCTGAAATCTTATTGCACAACGCCAGTGAAGTTGCACTTCATACTGGCCAATGCCAGCTAAGATGGCAAAAAAGGGGCGGAGCCTCGCCGCTATATAATGCGCCGTCTTGGCGGCATGAACTCAAAATCTTCCTCTTTCAAGCATCCTACTTCAAGACAGCTGTGGAGAAGACGCAAGAAGACTGATTTCCCTCTTGGCGTTCCAGCATGTCAAGCTATTGCACACTGTGTTCGGGACCCATCAAAGCTCCGCACACCCACGAGTACTGTCCTGTGCCTGGGTCTCGCCCATGCGGAGGCAGCAATCGCTGGGTCTGACTGCCCACACTGCAAGGAGTTCTCAGTGCAGGTACTTAGGACCTGGAGGAATATAGCACTTGGTGATTTCTCCCGGCACTATGCCACTGCCACCACGAGGAAGCGATCCCCATTTCTTCCTGATCTACACGACGAAGTCGCTAAGGCGTGGGCGGTGCCCCAGTCGGCTCGCACCCACACCGGCGGATCGAAAATGTTCCTGTCTGACCACCCACATTGCGGACAAAGCATACGCTGCCTCGGGAGAGGCGATTTCGGCGCTTCATACGCTGGCAGTGCTGCAGGTTTTTCAGGCACAGCTCCTGAAATCCCTGGATGAGGGGGAGACGGATCCTGAGGCGTTTAAAAATCTGAGCGCGGCGACGGACTTTGCCTTAAAAGCCACAAAAAAGATGGCCCAGGCAATCGGACGGAGCATGGGTTATATGGCCACATTCACAAAATGCGTGGATACAATCGCAATTATTTGGACGATTGGCTGGTTTTGGCCCATTCAGAAGATGTGCTCAACAGCCACAAAAGCACCCTGTTACTTCATTTGGAGAGCATGGGTCTCTGCGTGAACACACAGAAGAGCGTGTTATGCCCCAGCTGATTGATTACATATCTGGGGGTGCTGCTGGTCTCGATGAGAGCGCATCTCTGTCAGGAGCGCATACAAGATTTAATGTTTGCTCTGGATACTTTCAGCCTGGGACGTCCCGTGGTGATGAAAGAATATCAGAGGCTTTTGGGACAGATGGCAGCAGCCGCGACGGTGTGTCACCACAGCCTTCTTTATATGCGCCCCCTCCAGATTTGGCTGAAGACCTGGGTAGCGAGAAGGGCCTGGGTAACGGGCCATGCTCGCGTGGTGGTCATTTGCAGGTTCCTGAGCGCACTGAAACCATGGCTAGACCCCGACCTGTACCAACGCGGCGTCCAGATGGGACTGGTCACGTGGCGGAAAGTGGTTACGACGGACGCATCGATGACGGGTTGGGGAGTGCATTGCGACAGCATACCGGCCTCGGGATCCTGGACAGAGTCAGAGAGGACGTGGCACATAAATCGCCTCGAACTGAAAGCAGCCTTTCTAGCCCTTCCTCACGCAGGTACGTGGGCATCATGTGCTGATTCGCACGGACCATACGTTGGTCGTATCGTACATAAACCACAAAGGCGGGGTACGCTCGAAAGCCCTCTGCGAACAGACGGCACGCCTGTTGCTAAGGGCCGATCACCATGTGCACGTTCCGGAGGAGGAGAGGGTGCCGGTGATTCTAGTCTCACCGTACTGGCCAAACAGACCATGGTTTCCCGACCTGATGGAGATACTGACGGTTTCCCCGTGGCAGATTCCTTTTGAGACGGGACCTCCTCTCTCAAGCAGACGGCTCGATATGGCACCCCAACCCCGAATGGTGGAAACTTCATGTGTGGATGGTGTACGGGAACCGGTAAACCTGGGCTCATTATCTAGCCGCGTGATGGACACTGTAGGATTTCTATCCATAATAAATACTGATATGCCATGGAATCATCCCAGCACATGACTCCAATATTCGGGGGCGATTTACTGTCAGCCTTGTCTCATCTACTCAGAGGAGTGATGACGAACTAATCCATTCAGGAGATAACACAGAGATCTTTTGTATCAGGACTGAAAAGTTCTTTCACGACATATAGATACCTCGTGATCGCTAATGTATGGACCCAGTGTAGGAACAGGAAGTAAATTAACTGACGCCCTCAGGCATGCAAACACGGGATCTATACATGACTAACACAGGATTCCCCTCACATCCTGCATTCCAACAGAACCGTGCTCTGGTCGTTGCAACAAAGAAACAGAACTTACACAGACAATTCATAAGACAAACGTTGAAAATCATTTAAAGTATCGGGGCAATATATTCACAAATAATATGTTTATGTCTGATGATGTGCGATGTGTTTCCTGTAATCGGTGCAAGTTTAACCAATGTTGCCTTATAACTTTTCCTTTTAGTTATTACGATTATTGTGTATGCAAAATACCTGTTGTTTGAGCTTGAATGAAAGCTTGTTTTATTCACGGAACATTGGTGTGAGTGAAAAATTTATATTCGGCATCATTTTCCGGTGATGATATTTTTATAAGAAGCTATTAAAACTTGCAGAAATACTCCCCATGACCAGCACGTGACTTGTGCATGAAAAGGAACCACACAGGGCGTGGCTAAACCCTGCAGCCACCATCTGACTGGACAACGACCTGTGGGAGGGACAAAAGTCAGCCTGCTTAAAAATGGACACAAAGCCCTCTCGCTCGCTCTCTCTCTCTCTCAAGACCCTCTGGCTTTCACTTTGGTGATAGCGCTACAAGCGCTCCCATGCCGTAACATCGCACAGCGAGACTCCAGAACTCAAACACTTCAGTTGAAACTCTGCGATTGCCGAACTTCAAAGCCTAAAACTAAGCAAAAGACTCTCTTAGACGAACTTGGAGGTTATTCCGTAACCCAGCAACCAACCAATCCAACGAGGGCTCTCCTAAAAGGACGTCATCCTGACGTCACCGCAACAGCCAATCAGCAAAGGAATTTCCCTCCAGCAGCCAAAACCGGAACCCCGTTTCAGATTTCAGCAAACGCAAGTACAAACAAATCTTACATCTTCTAAAATAGGTGCTGAACTGGTGAATTGAGTTAAGCAGTAAAGATAAGAAAATCTCTGCTTTGTGATTGTCTCGGGTTGAATTTAAAACCACTCGTGGAAACGTGTTAGAACTTTGAAAACTTCATACAACTCCGTTAACTAATTTCCTTGAATCTTTGTGTGTATGTGTGTGCATGTACAGTATGTGTATGTTTTAGCTTAGTTTTAATGTAATCTAGAATAGCCAATAAAATTTGTGTTTCATTTATAAAGAATCATTGTCTGGTGTCATATAATTTTAAAATCAAACCCTTGCCAAGATCACGTTACCTAGCTCGTAGCTTACTTATCAAAGAACGTATTAGCCCGTGGCCAGGGAAATACAAATATTCAAATTGTTAAAATATACTGAGGTCAATCTTATTTGTAAGTCACTTTGGATAAAAGCGTCTGCTAAATGACTAAAAGTAAGTAAAGTAAGTCAACGGCACGCTGGATGACCGTTGATTTAAAGTGTAAACTATCAAATTGGAATTCAGTTTTAATCAGGTGGACCTCGAATATTCAGATTCGAGTCCTTTCAAACCCTGAATGAATTAATAATAATTAATTCCCTAAAATTAAGTAATCAGAGACATTACAACATGATTACGGAGGCACGAGCTCCTTCTACGAGATGCTTGTATGCTCTTAAATGGGCAGTCTTTGTTAAATAGTGTGAATCAAATAGCTGCAACCCGGAGAACTGTCCCGTGTCTGACATTCTGGGCTTTCTGCAACAGCGAATGGACAGCGGCAGTATGCCTTCCACTCTTAAGGTTTATGTTGCAGCTATCTCAGCCTCTCACGCTGATATCAATGGGCGATCGGTTGGTAAACACAATTTGGTGATCAGGTTTTTGAGAGGTGCAAGATGGCTGAGAACCTCTCGCCCTCCCACAGTGCCATCCTGGGATCTGGCTCTGGTGCTGGTGCTGGGAGTGCTGGCTCTGCCGCTCTTTGAGCCGCTTCAGGCTAACGGTCTGAAGGAGCTCTCGCTTAAAACTGCTCTGCTGCTCGCCCTCACTTCGGTCAAGCATGTGAGGGACTTACAAGCACTATCTGTGAATGCTGCTTGCATGCAGTTTGGGCCAGGGGATTGTAATGTCACATTCAAACCAAGACTGAGCTACATGCCCATGTCGCTCTCGTGACGCTTTTTGCTTTCACTCCAGATCCGGCGGCCTCCTCGGACACCGCCCCTCATCATGTACTATGTCCGGTGCGAGCTTTGCGTGTTTATGTTGACCGCACGGCTCAGTTTCATCAATCTGAGCAGCTATTTGTCTGCTTTGGAGGCGGAACTAAAGGACAGCCTCTTTCTAAGCAGTGGCTATCGCATTGGGTAGTCGATGTGATTGCTTTGGCTTATTCTAGCCAGGGTATAGAATGCCCTATTGGCTTTAGAGCTCATTCGATGAGAGCGGTCGCCTCCTCGTGGGCTTGGACTGAGGGCTTTTCTATCAAAGACATTTGTATGGTGGCTGGATGGTCTTCGCTGAATAACTTCGCCAGATTTTACAGTTTGGACGTGTGCTCCTTGACCTCACAGGTCTTGTCGGTGAGCTCGACCTGTGCTTCCACATGCGGATTCTAGTCACTTGACTCTATATGGTTTCGACTAGGTCGTTTAGTTGGAATTCGGAGGCAGGGAAACCACTGTACCGAGACAGCGGTGCTCACTTAGTGTCGTTGGAGCGAGCTTGTGACACATATTGTTATTATGTGCTTCGCCCTTTCGCTGTATTACTGCTTAAGGGTTAGCGAGGCACAAGACGGCAGTTCGTCTCTGTACTCGCGGTGTGCACCAGCTTGTTTATGGCCTCTTATATTTATGCACTAGTACTGGCTACGGCTGCTAGCTGAGTGTGTATACTGTTATCATTGTGCCCGGCCGCGCCGGTCACATCCTGTGTCTGCATTATTATGCTTTGCATTACATGCTTATATATATATATGCATACTGCTGTGCTCTATAACGTCTTATCTTTAGTGCCATAAGTGTTCTCTCAGCAAAACGGCTGAGTTTGGTCTCTGAGTGATCTGATTGGTTCTCTGAGTGGGAATATACATCCAGTTGACTGCGGGCCTGTCAGGGGGTCGTCTGTGATTGGCTGGAGAGTATTTGGTGTGTAGCGCACTGTCAGCTCTGCTGAGGCTGAGCTGTCTTGGCTGTTCTCACGGCGTTGTTCTATACAGTCCACGTTGCGTCAGATTCCTGAAGCAATGTCGAAGTGAACCGTTTTCGAAAGGGAACGTCTCCGGTTACTCTCGTAATCTCGGTTCCCTGAGAGACGGGAACGATACATTGTGTATGCGGCCGTGTTCAGTGCTCAGATCTGCGGTGCTAGTAGTTCAGTTGGAAGATTCTGAGTTGATGCCACCAAGATGGCGCATTATATTGTGGCGAGGCTCCGCCCCTCTTTCACCATCTTGGCTGGTATTGGCCAGTATGAACTGCAACTTCACTGGCATTGTGCAATAAGATTTCAGGTAGGTTCAGGAAGGAAGGGAGTCCCCGTTGCATCAGATTCCTGACACAATGTCTTGTTCCCGTCTCTCATGGAACCGAGGTTACAAGAGTAACCTGAGAAGTTTTCTGTGAATGAATTGGGAAGAGTCCATTTTTATGGGCATTATATGTCTTTCCTATGGGGAAATGGAGTGAAAGTTGCCCTGCCCACATTCCTTTGAGCAATAAAACCAGTGTTATCAGGTGATTTGTCATTTCTTGCCATGGAAGCCAGAGGCCTGTTCTGCCTTTTTGGGGGTTGCCCACAGAACTCTAACACATAGTTTGCTTTTCTGGGTGAGAGGGGTTTGCTGGATTATTCATTAAATATAATGAATAATTGTGTGTCTGATTGGTCCAAATACTACATTGAAGAATGTTTGCAACCAAAGAGTTGCCGGTAGACATTGACTTCCGTAGTAGGGAAAACAATACAATGGAAGTCAAAAGCTATACCAGCAACTGTTTGCTTACCAATACTCTTCAAAATATCTTCTTTTATGCTCAACAGAAGAAAGAAACTCATACAGGTTTGGAACAAGTGGAAAAAGATTAAATAATGACAGAATTTCCATTTTTGGGTTAACTATTCCTTTAAGTTATTTGGGTGAATGATATACAATAAAAAAAATTATGTTATATGAACTAATGAGTCTGAATTATTGATTCACTAATGGAAACAATGGGTAGTAGTACCTGATGCAAATTTGAGTGGCACTAAGGTCAATGGTGCAGCCGCTCACAAATAACAGTTACTGAACTCTCACAGGCACAATCAAGTGCTCTGATTTCTCCAGCCTTTGATTAAAATAATGAAGTATTCCCAAGCGCAAATCACCTCTTTATCCTCAAACAATTAGGAGCCCTTGGAGGACTAATTACCCTACTTAGGAAAGGGACCTGAAAGATGATGGAAGAAGAAGAAAAGGAACTATAGCAATAGTCAGCAGGGTTGCCAGGTCTGTGTAACAAAACTAGCCCAATGACACAAATATCAAAACTCAAAATATGCCACTCCCATATCTAAAATACATATACATACTGTTGTGTTATACAAAATTTCAACTTGAAAATCACTATATAGTAATCATAAACAGCATTTTCATAAAAGACTTCACAGGAATTCAAAGGCTCCCTACCAGTGCCCTTCCCTCACAAAAGTCATCATCTAGCACAGTTTTATCATTGGTAGAATATACAATGGGTAAAATATTTCAATACATGCATTTCGGTCAAATACAATTTGTGCAATATGTCAAACATTTAACGTGCCGCAACAGTTAAAAAAAAGTAGTCATTTTCCCTAGGAAAAGCGCAGACTTGGCAACCCAGTCTGTTTTTTGATCAATACAAAAAATGTTGGTCTTCTTTTTTCTCATATAATATGGCAATGTTTACATGGTCACTGTTTGGGATTTACGACAGACTATGTGATTCTCAACCTTCAAGTGTGATCACATCAGCAAAATTGCAAAAAATAAAAAAGCTCTGTTGTCTCTTCTCAGGAGCGTAGAGATGTAAGAATCACCGCTCACACAGATGCAGCAGAAGGGAGGACTTTTTTTTAAACCAAGCAGATTTTTGTTGATCAATTCTGTTGTTTTTACCCTCACGAGAAATTCCCAATTGCCTGGATTCCTATTGGAATGACTGGATTTATATCTGCAATTCCAGTTCCGGTTTTCCTTTTTGAATGATGAATACAGGCTACTGCCACCTTCTGGTACAGAACTTTATTTCCTCTCACACAGGCGTAGAACATACTATTTGGCTAGAAGTTTTTGCAGTGTGTTTTTGGCCCAGACACAGGCGATCTGAGGCAACAACACAGTCCACTTCCATTGCCTCTAGTTCTTTGACTTCGACTTGGTTGATCATGGCTTTCACAGACTATATTCGAGTCACTACTGGACTCTTTTCACACTTGTATGTCATTGGCCATATGGATCAAGTGGTCAGTTTGGTTAAACGCTAAATGCGTCTCCGTGTGGATGGGGCCTAATGCACCTGATTCAGGCCCGTCCACACGGAGACGCGTTTAGCTGTATACGCATAAATTTAGTATCGTATAGGTGTTTCGTCCACACGGATCCGGCGTTTTGGGAGAGTGAAACCGATATTTTTTGAAACCGGGTCCCAGAGTGGATAAATCTGAAAACACCACCCTTGCGTTTTTGTGTGGACAGCGAATCCGTATATTTTCTGAAACGATGACGTCATCAGCCTATGTCTCACCCCTAGTCAGACAACGCTACGTCACGTAACAGCACCAAAAACATGAACAAACACTGAACAATTGTCTTTTTATTAACTAACATTAACAAAGATTAATAAATGTATTGTTACATGTTCGTTTGTATATAGCTTGCAAGGTTCTTCTCCATTTTTAGGGTATCTCTGTGGCAGAATTACAGCGCCACATGCTGGTCTGGCATGTATACTACAGCATTTTGTGTCGGTTTCGTGGTTTCGTGTGGATGCATATATTTCTTGAGACCAGGGGTAAAAAAAGATTGGATAGGGAAAGCTTTGGCTTCGTGTGGACGTAGCCTCATCAGATCATCAGCTCATTAGGAGAGAGCACCATGCTCCCAGAACCCGCTGCTCTGCATATTTGGTATTTGGTTTCAAGTTTGGAAAGTAGAGTAGATTGTATTTTTTTATATTTTGGAATTTATGTTTTTATAAAGGTACCACAGAGTGTGATGTCATATCTCCTCCACTGCAGTGTCTGAAGAAATCTGGCATGCTTAAAGTCTAGTGTGAACACTCCTTAAGAGAGGAAAGTCTTGACAAAATTGAACACAAGTGCTCACAGAAGAGGTGTTTGAGACACATGTTAGTACCAGGTGGAAACAGCTATGCCTCATGGCTGACCGCTTGTAATCAAATAACCGAAATCACTTAATAGCAGCTAAAACAGTAACTGATGCCAATTCTCTTTTCAGTTCTAGATAGACGTAAATATCACCTGTAACCATAGTGACTGCAAATAATATATCATAAGCCACTTTTCCACCATCTGGCTGAATAGTTCTAAGAATGGTAAGGAACAGTTACAATTATATTTTAAGGTGACAATACGTGCCCTTTTTCCCAGACACGTCCTGGCCAGGATATATTGTCTAAAATATCCAGGTTTTGGCTTTGTTTGCACTGCGCAGACTGATCTGTGTATGGCATCAAAGTACAGTGAGAGCTCTAGAGTGCTTTCGAATCACTCTCGCTGTATTTTGAAGTCATACACTGATCGGTCTGCGCAGCACCACTTCAAGTCGCGCACACCTAATATGTATGCATATTTGCACCTTCTCACATGCCACGATTGGTCAATTATGCACAATGTCTGCATATTACTGGTCAAACTACTTTTCTATCATTACCTTCAGCAAGTATGAAAACAAGAAAGCCAAAACCTGGATATTTCAGGCAATATAGAAATCCTGGCCAGGATGTGTCCAGAAAAAGAGCATGTATGGTCACACTGTATATTTCCACTTGAGCTTTGGCCCGGAATGTTATCTCTTGTAGAAGGAGAGTGTTGATCTGTTCTGCTGACCACTGCTGAACTGACATATTTAATTGTTGTGTTAATGTTGTTAATTTACCTAAACCCTTGATGGCTTTTAAAATTGGGGCCCTTCAAAATTCGGTCTGGAAACTGTGCCCACTGATGTCATAGGTTCCCTTGTTCGAGACCAGCAAGGTTTCGGGGCTGGTTCGAAACCAGGATCTGGATTTTTTGTGAGTGAAAAAAAGCACAGCCCGGTTCCCAATTGGGCTCCAGCTCTGGCACCAGTCCTGGTGGAAAAGTGGTATGAGTCACAGACAGGTCCAGATGTTTTGCATGCTAAATATCTCACAATATCTCAAATATCTGTATTTAGCAGGCTAAATATCTCACAGGCATGTCTCATGGGCTTCTCTCAGATTGTGTCTTTAATACATTTGCATTAACAAGTAGCCTATGTGCCTTCGTTTTTGGGCAGTTGTTGGTGGTTTCCACAAAAACTGTCTGCGAGTCAGTGCAGTGTGTACCCAACATAAATTGATTTTGAATCGCGCTCCGACCACAAAACTCACAAGAGTAGTTCCAGTGGAAGACAGTGACTGGATCTCAAGCCTTCAGATGACACACAGCTCATATCTTGTCTCTGTAAGTTAAAAAAAATACATATTTACATACAGGTGCATCTCAATAAATTAGAATGTCGTGGAAAAGTTCATTTATTTCAGTAATTCAACTCAAATTGTGAAACTCGTGTATTAAATAAATTCAGTGCACACAGACTGAAGTAGTTTAAGTCTTTGGTTCTTTTAATTGTGATGATTTTGGCTCACATTTAACAAAAACCCACCAATTCACTATCTCAACAAATTAGAATACTTCATAAGACCTTTTTAGTGAATTGTTGGCCTTCTGGAAAGTATGTTCATTTACTGTACATGTACTCAATACTTGGTAGGGGCTCATTTTGCTTTAATTACTGCCTCAATTCGGTGTGGCATGGAGGTGATCAGTTTGTGGCACTGGTGAGGTGGTATGGAAGCCCAGGTTTCTTTGACAGTGGCCTTCAGCTCATTTGCATTTTTTGGTCTCTTGTTTCTCATTTTCCTCTTGACAATACTCTATGGGGTTCAGGTCTGGTGAGTTTGCTGGCCAGCCAAGCACACCAACACCATGGTCATTTAACCAACTTTTGGTGCTTTTGGCAGTATGGACAGGTGCCAAATTCAGCTGGAAAATGAAATCAGCATCTTCAAAAAGCTGGTCAGCAGAAGGAAGCATGAAGTGCTCCAGAATTTCTTGGTAAACGGGTGCAGTGACGTTGGTTCTCAAAAAACACAATGGACCAACACCAGCAGATGACACTGCACCCCAAATCATCACAGACTGTGGAAACTCAACTCTGGACTTCAAGCAACTTGGGCTATGAGCATCTCCACCCTTCCTCCAGACTCTAGGACCTTGATTTCCAAATGAAATACAAAACTTGCTCTCATCTGAAAAGAGGACTTTGGACCACTGGGCAACAGTCCAGTTCTTCTCCTTAGCCCAGGTAAGACACCTCTGACACTGTCTGTGGTTCAGGAGTGGCTTAACAAGAGGAATACGACAACTGTAGCCAAATTCCTTGACACGTCTGTGTGTGGTGGCTCTTGATGCCTTGACCCCAGCCTCAGTCCATTCTTTGTGAAGTTCACTCAAATTCTTGAATCGATTTTGTTTGACAAATCTCATAAGGCTGTGGTTCTCTCGGTTGGTTGTGCATATTTTTCTTCCACACTTTTTCCTTCCACTCAAGTTTCTGTTAACATGCTTGGATACAGCACTCTGTGAACAGCCAGCTTCTTTGGCAATGAATGTTTGTGGCTTACCCTCCTTTTGAAGGGTGTCAATGATTGTCTTCTGGACAACTGTCAGATCAGCATTCTTCCCCATGATTGTGTAGCCTAGTGAACCAAACTGAGAGACCATTTTGAAGGCTCAGAAAACCTTTGCAGGTGTTTTGAGTTGATTAGCTGATTGGCATGTCACCATATTCTAATTTGTTGAGATAGTGAATTGGTGGGTTTTTGTTAAATGTGAGCCAAAATCATCACAATTAAAAGAACCAAAGACTTAAACTACTTCAGTCTGTGTGCATTGAATTTATTTAATACACAAGTTTCACAATTTGAGCTGAATTACTGAAATAAATGAACTTTTCCACGACATTGTAATTTATTGAGATGCACCTGTACATATATACTCTCAACACACAGGAGAAGTGAGTACAGCACAAAGTGGTTGCTTGATGTGACGAAAAGCAGAGGTTTGCCAGAACTGGGGTTATAGAGTGCAGTTCATTCACACAAATAACCAAACTGTGTGTGAACTTAACCATATTGAGCACTCAAATGCAGGGCTGTTTCTAACAGATACTAAGCAGTTAGGATTCCTTTACCAGTGATTATTAACAATAAGTATGCTGGAATATAGTTTATTAGCTAATAACTGCTGAAAAAATTAAAATCAATTTAGGCTGTCTAAATTGACCTGCAGGGACTGACAGAATAACAAATCCTAACTACCTTCTCCTGTCTTTTTTCCACTAATATACAGGCTCCGCGTCAAGCACAATCCATCCAGGAGAGTCTCAAAGCAATAATCTCATGGCTTTTGTCTAATTAATTAGTGGCCTCTGTTACTCTTTCTAACAAGTGCACCTTATTTGTAAGAGATTAAGAGCAAGCGAGAGCTCATTGGAAAGGTGTAAATGATTGGTAAGACCTCCTCTGTGCACCTGCTTAATTGGGCTAATGATGGACCCCAGAGGGTTTGCGGTGGAGAGAGCTACAAAGTGTCTCACCAGGATGAGTTCTGGCCAAGGTAAAGCACAAAGACTAAATGTAAAGAACAAATGCACAGCAGGTTAGCAGTAGTAAACCACATGCACTACATAAACTAAAATAAACAGACATTTATGAATGTCATATGGGGCAGTTTAGATGAATCATAAATTCCTGTTGACCTTCTTGGAATGACTGTTCATGTTTGGGATTATCAGTTTGCTCTTACGCTGTCTGTTCATGTAGGACATTTAAAAACATTGCCATTAGAGTCTGAATAATCCGCTGTGAAAGTATTTCCATTTGTCCCTTTAAGGAGATTTTTCATTAATGGGCTACAGGCCTAACAGAGGAAATAGGCTAGATGTTGGGTAGCTGTGCCATCCAGCATAATCCACAACTTTAGTCTCATGGGGGGCCTAAATGGACTCTGAATGCAGATCTTGGGTGTGCATTAGCTAAATAGGTATTAACTTAACCAGTAGACGCTGCTATGACACAGTTCCAGCACAGCATATGTTGAGACTTCATAATCAGCTTATACATTTTAGTTTTAGTTCTTTCTCCTCCGCCATTCCAAATGACCAAATATTGCTCTGTTTAATCTCGCTTGTTGATTTGTACTGTGGTGGTAGACCACAAGGCCATACAGGAGACCAAGGCTTGGAATGACCATGGCTGAGGTTCTAGCCACTGAGCTCAGAGTGTAGTTTAACACACTTTCTGTATGCCGTTTCCACCCTCTACAATTTTCTACCGAGTAGAAAAATCAAAATCGATTATTTTGAATCAGTGATTCCAATGAGGAATTTAAAGGAAAGAGGAAGGAAGCCAGCGAAATATTCGGTTCTGTGTGTGCGCGTGGTCTGCACATTACCAGACATCCAGACTTGTCAGGCTGTTAGTAGGCTACTATTACCAGTTTCAGATCTCCACAAATCCACAGATTTATGTGAGCAGTCGGAGAAATTAAAATCACATGCTTTTTGGTGCTCTTAACCCAATCCCTTTAGACTTCATTTTTAAAACATCTAAATCTGTTATTACTGGCACAAAACCCTTTTAATTTAATCTTTGACAAGATTATCAGATTCATTGATGATGTCACAAACTTAAATAAATAGTGTAAAAAGCACAGAGTGAGCTTAAACTGGATGAGCAGGACAGAATAGATAACCCGCTGCTCCATTGATTAGCCTTGATGGCCTGATTATTATTATCATCATTATTATCAAAGTAATTGATTCAAGGGTAGTAGATGTGGATATTAGCGATCTAGAACAGCCTTTAACTGAACGGTAAATCAGGGAAACGCTTTATTTTTTAATTTAATTTTATTTAATGCATGGTTACTAGGCTACAGTAAATCAATCACTTTAATGGCTAATTAATTAACAAGTTTTTATGCTCATACAATGCATAATTATAATATGTCCGTAATACAGTATGTGTCTATAGTTATTGGTGCTGTTTGGTGTGGTAACGCAACTAGTTATTCGGGGTGCTAAGCTGTCGTGCGCTTTGTGGGACAGACACAGAAGTTTGGAAGGGTCTAGGGACCAGTAAACTTCCGTTACTGTCTCTTGCCCTCCCAAGCGCCAAGGCAACCTGTGCGCATAAGCCTCTGGCTCGTGAATAGTTAAAGAGAGGCCATTGTTTAGCCTAACATCGACCAACGCGGGGTGCGGATTAGAACGGCGTCTGCCCGTCCCATATGTTACTTCAGGGCTGCGTTGCCCGTAATTAAAAAAGAAAGATGCGCTCTGCAGGAATGGAGGCCCTTGATTTTGCTCATGAACGTCAAGGCGTCTGAGCAAACTTGTGCGCTATTAAAACAACACCAAATTCGATGTTACAACCCCTGGGAGCATCCTACTGTGTGGCAGAGCATGCCTGTACACATGAAACAGACTGCATTGTTAAAAGTAGGTAGCATGTACGCAGGAGTTGTGGGCTTCCTTCACGCCCTGTTTATCGGTAAATAAACAGTGAGTCGCTCCAAACATCACGGACGAAACTGGTTTATAACCATAGGCTACTGTAGCCAGGCTGTAAACAACTTTGCCTCTTAATATTTATTCGGACTTCTTTCAGAGACCGAATAAATATTTCAGCACAGAAATGTTAAATATGCTATCGTCCATATATAAACATAGACCATGTTTCCAAAGAACTAGGCCTAAGTAGAATTGTCACGCTTGGCTCTATGGCACGTTTCCCAAAGATATGGTTATCCAAGTAGCCTACCACATAACTTGTGTAAATTAACGAAAGCATGCTTTACGTGTACATTGACGATTCTTTCTTTTTTTGTTTTTACAGTTTATAAAAATGGACATTTCATAAATAATAGGCTGTAGTTGTTATGGTGACAAAGCCACTGTACACTGTCGAAGAATAAAAAGATATAGGTAGAAATCGCATTTAAAACGACCCACACTCTGCGCGTCACGTGATACGTGTAATTTAACATAGGCTTACAGAAAGCAATGCTAATTTATGTAGGCCTACTTTTTAAGCATAAGTAACTAATTGCAATGAACAGAAGATATAATCTCAGTGAAGATTTTGCAAGACTATTTATTTATTTATTTTAGGCCTAACTGAAATAAACAGTGGTAATCTCTTCTTCCTCATTGCTATATATATATATATATATATATATATATATAATTTACGTCGCTGATGTCCGTCGTTGTAATGCTGTTCTGTGTGCATCTGTTAAGTTTGAAAGGAGTACAACTGTAGGCTAAATGCTGCAAAGCCCCTTAAAATGATCAGCATCACAGGAAATCCCATTAAATGTATTTATCTTTCATCACTTTCATTAATCTCTATGAAGTTAAGCATCAATATTTCTGAAACCCTGGCTTAAAGCCACAATCATTTCTTTAATTAAATTCAGAAATGTTCAATAATTTCCAACTTCCCGACAAATTGACGTGCATTTCCATGTTTGGCAGCATTTTCACGCTATTTTCTTTATGTTGGGAGACAAACTCTTGAACATGGCAAGAGTCTCTGCCTTAATTCAGCACCTGGTGATAGCCTATGCAATGCTATGAAAAATTAAAAGCCGGTTTATATATTAATAATGAAATACATTTTATTTACTTCATACACTAATAGTATAATACTATAACATTATTATCGATAATACTCAGTCCAAATAATATCATTCATGCTTTTAGCCCTAAGCATTATTTTAATTTATGAACATCTACAATATACAGGGGCTAAGGAATTGATGTTCTTGAAGGCTGTATTATGTAGTTGAAAGCCGTGTGCCACACAGAAATATGACAGCATACATGATGCCATATTTATAGAGCATCAGCTAAGATGGTGAGTTATTTACAGTGATATAGCAGGAATCAAGAAAGAGCAATGCATCTGTTTTTACCTGTTTCAAGATATTTCTGTAGTGTCCCAACTTGTGATTGACCCCCTGAGTGTTGGGGGTGGGTGGAAATGGCATAAAGTTTCGCTTAACAGTAGCTCAAAATTCAATTAACTGTCGTTGCAACTGGCACGTCTGTCCTCCACAATGGCAGTAACTGTCGTAATTGACCTACTTAGCCCAAGTATTTTCTCACTTCAGGCTTACAGACGTGACGGTTGGATGAAATGGGCGATGAGAATTATAATGTGGATCATTGCGATAAACCAGGCCCATGTCGTTGTAAGAGAACGTGTGTGGTTAAATTAGTATGTGATGTGATATTTCACCTCCACCTAAATTGTAATAGGCCTATCATGATAAGGATAAACAAACAATGGTATGATTTATGTGAGTTCAAGTATTTTAGGACAAAATTATATAATTGTGTAGCGATGTAAATGGGTTTTCGCCCATTTTTATATATTTTTTAATATAGTTCATAAATAAAGTCATTCAAAACATGATCAATTTATATAAAGTGATTACTTTATCAAGGCTTAAATGTAAAGTATTATTTCCCAGTTGCACTCTCTTTTCCCAACAGTTTTTTTGTGTGTGTTTACATTGCGCAATTTATGTGTTGAATATTGTGCTTTGCTTTGTGAATTGTGCATATCGCGTTGAAATATTATTTCGTATATTATTTAATAATTCACATAATTTTATTCGTATTCTGTGTGTCCGTTTTCTTGGCCAATAACATCTTAATCTCCTAATAAACAAGGATGTTTCATTTTAGGTAATAGCTCTAGAGACAGAAGATTATTCAGATATTTTCTAAGCTGTTATGAGAAAATCCTGTGTTCTTGGACCGTCTTGTACTGTGCATCTTGTACATTTCAAACAAAACAGGCGACACGTGTTAAAAAATATACTGTATTCGAGGTCTGGTCAAGGTCATTTTAGAAGTCAAAATCATCAGTTATTTATTTGTTTTTATTCTTTTTTCTTGACAGCCTGGATAACATCAGTCGTTGTATTCCTTAGTGGACCAGAGAGAGAGAGAAAAATGACCATGGCCTCTAATCGGTAGGTGTAGCCTAATACATAAATATTTTCATTTATATGAGGTTCTAAAGTTAGAATGAAAATGTAGCTGCTTCAAATATTTCTTCTACAAAATAGGTAATAGTTCAAATAATATTTGAATAATGAATTAATAAACAATGATCGGGCAGATATTATGACATTCAGACTAATGTCAGGCGACGTTATTTCAGACAGCCATTTTTACGCGTAGTTGTATTTAGTTATTTAGTTATTACTCAGTGTTATTCTTGAGGTTGTTGTTTTCGTCTTCGCTGTAGTGCTTATTTTAGTTGTCTGACATGTCACATCTTTATACAGTGTTGTGTGTAACGCATCAACTGCATATACATTTTTTTTTTATCGCGCTGTTTGACAGCCTGTGTAAAAAAAAAAAAAAAAAAAAGGGAAGTAGATGAGAAGCTGTTTAAGAAAATATATCTCTGACAATGAATTCTGGGCATATTTCGAACATACAGCATTAATTAAGATTCATTTCGTTCCAGATTCATTTGAAAACGGTTTAATGTTGCTATAAATGTTTTGATCATTCTTTTAATTGTCTTTAGTGATGATGTGAATGAAAAGGAGATTATTTGGCAATGTCAAGGACGATAATTGAATGTTCCACTGCGCGCAATTATGATGGAATAATTCAAAGATTCGATTCTGACTCCCTGCCTCCAAGTGAACTAGTGTAATTATGAGATGTCGCTCAAGTCAGGCCCTTACAATAGAATTATTCCAGGACCCGACGGTAAAGTCCTCAGTTCGCTCTCTACCCCTCCTTTACCGAGGGGACTCTTTGTGAAAGTTTTCCATTCAGCCACAGAGGACTCCGGGGTGTTAGCTATGTCCTCAGCAGTTTAAATCAAATTTGGAATTAAGGTATTGAATTCGTACTTTATTGTATGCCTCTTTAAATATTTTTTTTAGTAGGCTACCATTGTATGTTCATTTTTTATGTAATTGTTTTTTTTTCTGAATTCGTGTCATGAGTACACAGTAGCCTATTATTTTAACGTTTGTATAATTGTTACGACATGAATATATATATATATATATATATACACACGCACACACACAAACACACACACACACACACGCATACATAGGCTACACTTTTCTATTGTGAAATGCCATCCGTTGCTGCAATACAGAGCAAAATGGTGCGGTTCTGCTTTCAGAAAAGGCGGTCTTTAAAGTAGGCTTTGAGTTACGTTTGAGTTGCCCTCTGCCCTAAAGAAACCCCGCCAGTGAAATATTGGGATTAACTGGTCTTTGAGGCGCGGATTAGCGCTACTTTCCCAAGACGCACATTCCTGGTGCCATGTCTCTTAAAACGAAAGGGCCGGAAACCCGGCGGGGAAAATTAGAAATAATTAAAATTTCCTCATGCCTTGCAGTTTCAAAGATACATTTACTTTAAGTGTCCCGATGTTTAATAGCCAAATTACAAGACTCATACAAACCAGTGCTTTTCAAGTTTAACCTTTAATTGAAGCTTCTGAGTGGGTCTATACCTTATCAAAGCATGACCCTTTATAAAACACTTGTTGACGCACATTTTATTACAAAACGTTGAGTTGAGGTGGGCAATTTCTTGTGAATCAGTCAACCAGTAGAATGCTGTTAATATTTAATGTGGATATGCACGGGGTTTCCTGTTTTCATTCCTCCAAAGGAAACGGACACTATACCATTTTTAAATTGGGATGAAGTTAATAAATGAAATGATTCACATTTAGAGCGCTTTTAAATGATTACTATCAATCTGATAAATTATCAATCTGGTAGGCTACACTCTATTTGCTATTTGTTTCTTGATAGCCTACATCATCATTGATTAAAACTTGCTGGTTCGGATGTCTTTTTTCTTTCTTCTCATAAATCGGGCCTCTCCGTCCTAATCACCTTTTTATTAACCTTTGCATTTCAATCTATTGTAGCTAACCTGTTAAAACACCAGCACACACATTCAATTCATAATACATTTTAATAACTCGTCCAGACTTAATAACTTTAAATATGGTGTCAGATTTGAAATTGTTTATTAATATTTCTGTGGCGGGACCACATTACCACTCCAGACAAGTTTCAGATCCACGTGGGTGGTATATCAGTTATGACCAATAGAAATCAATGAACAGGGACAGACAGTTCCTTTCTTACACATTCTCTCGAGTCCCTGTATTTTCGAGATTGTTTGTCTCTTGAAAGTAATCCAATAGTAATCATGTGACTAGTATTATTTACCGTCGTGTTTCCTTAAAGAAAAAAAAGTTTCAAATCTATTAAAATCACAGCCGAGTCTTCGCAGATGCGACGGAGCTCACAAATTGCATACAGTTACAACAGATCACAGTTTCGAAGGCTAGCACAGATAAAAAACACAAATGTACCATTTATATAAGACACACATTGATTGTCTTTTAAAAACTACATATCGATTCCTTATAAACACCTTTTCTTAAATAAAGTAGTGCATCCAGGTCGCCATGGGGGCGTTCAGCGCGCACACACACACACACACACACACACACACGTACACACGCACTCGCACACATCCTCTCTATCATCCTCCTGATGGAAGTGTCTCTCGTCTTGCCAACATTGAAATAGGTCGGTGTGCTGTAAGAGGCTTAGAGAAAGCCTGCCCATTCCAAGCACTTAACCAAAAGATTGGCTCCTTTTGCCATGTAGTTTTTTTTCTCCTCTTTTCTTGTGTAAGGATTTGTTCCGTGGCTTTGACCTAACTTATTACAATTCCCTGTACCTTCAACAACAGGTTGTGGTCAAATGGCCTATGTTTATACGCATTCACGACCCTTCAAATACTACTGCACAAGGGGTGCATGTAGCTCAAATAGATATTTCATGTCAAAGACAAACTTCAAAAGCGCTGTCGGGCACAATGCAACCCATCCATCTCGGAGAGTTCGCGTGTCACACTTCTGTTTTTGGAAGGATGGCAGGTCTACAACGTTTATTTTATGGTCTTTTAGTGTTGACTGGACAGAATGGCAGTTAGTTTGTTAGTTTCACAACACCTGGAATTTCCAGGAGGAAGTCTGGTCTTTGTAATCCAAGCAGTCAGCATTGAAGTTCAGTTTCCACGAGGACGCTTGGTCCTTATAATCCAAGCAATCCGCGGTGGAGTTGAAGCCGAGCCCCGAGGCACCGTAACCTTGCGTGGGAAGAGACGCGGGAGACTGGTTCAGGTGACTGGTGACAGCATTGCTGCTCATGGGGCTCAAAGTGGATCCTGGCCCGGTCAGCTGATGGTGCATGGGCGTCAAGTAAGAGCCGCAGTCCATGCCCCCAAAGTAGGATGTGGAACCAGTGTAGCTCTGGCTGTATCCAGACGCTTGAGTATAGGTCATGGGGTAGGATCGCTGCATGCAGGAAGAGGAGGTAGAGAGTGGGTCTGACGGCGGCGAGATGGAGGCCGGGCTCCAAATGGACACCGGCGCGGTTGTGGTGGAGATGGCCGGGACTGAAGTGCTGGAGGGCGGGGTGAACTGGCCACTCGCCCCGCTCTCAGAACTGGCCTCCCGCGCTGGAGAGCTCTTCTTTTTGGCAGGTCGCACCTTGTTCTGGCCTCCGTTTTGTTGTTGTTGCAGCTGCTGGCGACACTTTGCCCTTCGGTTTTTGAACCAAACCTGACGTCGAAAAAACAGGGTTTATTAATATTTACGGTGTGAACCAGCCTAAATTCAGTTGTGGGGCAGCACTGAAGTTAGAAAAATTGTCTATGTTCTGTCTTTGCGTAAAATAAGAAACGACAACCATTATCATGATAGTTACTAATAGTGCGCCTCTCAGTTTATAAAGATGTGTATGTTTTGTTTTTAGATGTTTTAATGTGAAAACACTTGAATGATACGTACCTGTACACGGGACTCCGGTAAATTGATTTTTAAGGCCACCTCCTCTCGCATGAAAATATCCGGGTAGCGCGTTTTCGCGAATAAAGCCTCCAGAATATCTAGTTGCGCTCTAGTAAATGTTGTCCTTTCCCGCCTCTGCTTTCGAGGAGTCGCTGTTTTAAATAAACAAATGTATCACAAGGTTGTCCATCCGAAAACCTTTCATGCATAGATTTATTTTAAAAGCGGGTTATAAATATTAATAAATGATAGCCTACCAAAATATTACGATAAAATATGAATATATCTGAAACGGAATCGTAAATATTCATAAAACGTTTGACGGAAATTGTTTTATTTTTTTTAATCAAACGTTTTAATACTTTTAAACTTTTTCCCTTTTGATGTGTTATCATTAGTGAAATAAAAACAACACAGGCCTACTAAATAGGCTATGCCAGAATAATAGATACATTTTTTATTCACCAACAACTGGCTATGTTTTTAAATTCTTATAACTTATAAGGCATAATACAAATTGTATTGTGTAAGAATGGGTTTCAAAAAACAGAATGGTTCAAAATTCATTACTACTTCATAACTCTACAATTTAATTATGCATCAGCTACACATAACCGCTGAATAACTTGCATCTCAAGAAGCCTCGAGTGGAAGTGTAATTATAAGACTAGAAAGCATATAAAACCAGCAAATCAAATAGCCAGGCCTGCTATTTACATTTAAGCACATACGGGCAAAAGTGTAACTTAGTCCTGAATCCATAAAGGACAACTCAGTATATCCTTGTGTGCATTCATTCCAACCATCTATTACATAAAATGATTAATTTGGAAGATTGTCTCTCACCTGGGTATCCAACGGAAGGGTGCAGAAGGTCCATACCGGAGGTAGTTAAACTTAGTCCGTTGACCATGTAATGTGGTTGCTTGAGATACGACATCATGCTAAAGATGGTTGTGGGGGGGTTAAAGTTGGAGAAAATTCGGAAGGCTGAACACCGGCCCCTTCAGTCTCTTTTCCTTTGCTTTATCTCTGCTTCTAGCTTGTTAACGTCTTCAGCGGTGGATGTGAAACCAAAAACCCTGTTTTCAAAAATAACAAAGATAAATGGAGACGTTCACTTAATTGCGACGAAGGAGGTTGTTGTTTCAACGTCTGTCATTAGATAGAAACTGGGTTCCTCTAGCTGCGATGACCTATAGGCGAATAAACCCCGTCCACACCGCAACGTGCTCTTAAAGCCGCTCCAGACCTCCAGCTGTCCTCATGAGATGAACGAAGCTCTTCTTGACAAACGCCCCCCGTCCCTCCCCTTCCTCCCCTCTCCCCACCAACCCCAAAAAGTAACATCTATTAATTGCAACAAGTCTTCACAAAGACAAAACTCAGTCGTTCAAATGTGCACACAAGCCAGAAACACAATTTGCATAGGAACCCGGCTAATTGTCTCAGGCATAAGAGCACTTGATTGGGAGCTATTGGTGGAAACAAAGGCCACTGTTAGCCTGATAACTAATGCTAATAACAAAAGCTCCATTGGCGAGGGACAAAAGTAACAATGACAAAAGTAACCCCCTCTTTCCCCCACTCATATCAGTCAGAAGAGTATAAACTTATAATTACGTGCTTTAGTATTTTACAGAAATTACATCCGTTATTTCTTTGCTGAAAAGAGCAAACAGCTCAACTTTAATCTTTTAGATGTTCCATTAAACATTTTGTCACAAGATAGATTGCTGACGCAGTGTCATTAGTTAATTTCATTAGTTTAGATATTAGTTTCTTAGAATTTCAAAATAATTGGACTGAAAGGTACAGATTAGGCTATATTAGCCAATCAAATTTTTTTGGGCCCAAATGAAACGTAAACAAGTTTCTTATAATAGGCTATGGGTCATCAAGCAAAACTTCCAAATTAACCGAAGCTCAGCAACATCCAAATCACAATTGAAAATGAAATTATTAAACAAAAACTTCAGCCTTATGAAAAAAAAACGTTTTTTTTTAATCCAACGGTTTCGCCCCTCAATCTGTCACTTAAAACAGCCCTCGTCTACCGGTTGCGCAGCCGCTCAATAGTAATTACCTCATCCAATAATTAATTATGATAAATGTTGTTGTTGATAAATTAACGAGATAATCCGTGTGGCACGCGCTCCCCTAATTATTGGACGCTACCTCTTCAGCTGAACGTTTGGCCTCATTGATTCTGTGCATGAGTACAATAAAAATCACACGCGTGCGCGCTCGCACACACATACACTGACATTCAATTCAACGGTGTCTCTGACATGATACAGAACAAACTATTGAAATAAAAAAATGAGTAGGGCTACTGCGACTATAAGCATCAGATTTCTACTTGTACAAGAAAGGGGAAAATATATCAAGCGGTATGCAACGAAAAATATAAAATGCACGTTTTGTAGGCTACTTCTTGTTTATTTGTATTCATATTCTCATCAGCAATAAGAGCAGCGTGCCGAATTATATCGCTAGTTGTTCGCTCATTATTTATCAATTTGCACCCAAACGGTTAAAATGAGCGAGAAAACCAATCAGTTAGTAGCCGTGGATTTAAATTAAATAAAAATAAAATAAAAAAATGTGAAAGGTGTACTACCACATGTCAAGATGTGTATCAGTAAATATCGATAGGCTATATATATATATTTATGGACCAAGTTAAAACATATAGGTTAATTGTTTGGCGTTCTCAAAATACAAGCATCAAGAGAACGTTTGAGACATAATGTGAAAGGTGTACTACCACATGTCAAGATGTGTATCAGTAAATATCGATAGGCTATATATATATATATTTATGGACCAAGTTAAAACATATAGGTTAATTGTTTGGCGTTCTCAAAATACAAGCATCAAGAGAACGTTTGAGACATAAAAAAGATGAAGACTGTACATACACTCTAAAAAATGCTGGGTTGTTTTAACCCAATGTTGGGTCAAATATGGACTAACCCAACTGTTGGGTTAAATTTTGGTTACATTTTTAAATGAGCTTTTTAACCCAACAGTTGGGTTACTCCATATTTGACCCAACATTGGGTTGAAACAACCCAGCATTTCTTAGAGTGTAAAATTTATTTATATTACACAACAACGACTACGACAATAATAATAATAATAATAGCATTGTTCGCAAACTTAATGCAGAAAAATATATTGCACACGGCTAAGGCGGGCTACTTACTGAATAACTGGATTCGATTCGAAGTCCGTTCAAGTTTTATGTCCAATAGCGAATATAGCCTACGTCTAAATGGTTACACAAATATTGAAGACATCAAGATAAGATCCTTTTCATCAAACCGTGAAGCAAATGAGTTATGATGAAGCCTCTACAGCTAAACGCGAAGAATGGATCAAATGGTTTAGAGAGATTAAAGCACATACGGTTATGATTCGCTGCTCTTCTGGGTTGAAGTTGCTGGAGTCTGATTTGTACAGCACGCTAGCCAATGAAGAGCTCAGGACTGGAGTCTGTTTCTCTCGCAGGGCCCTTTGCAGGGAAACAAACGTCGGCAGCTACTTTTTGATGCGAACTCTCCAGCCAATGAGAGCGAGGCCCTAGCGGAGCACATTCTCATCTCTGAGAATCAAAGGAATGTCATTTTATGTTGTAATTTTAACTCATAGTGTTATGAATGAAGTGGAAAGAAAATGCATTTTTTTTGTTGTTGTAACACTCCTGTTTTAAAAACAATGCTCTTATATATTTGCATGGTCTCCAGCCAATGAGAGCGAGGCCCTAGCGGAGCACATTCTCATCTCTGAGAATCAAAGGAATGTCATTTTATGTTGTAATTTTAACTCATAGTGTTATGAATGAAGTGGAAAGAAAATGCATTTTTTGTTGTTGTTGTAACACTCCTGTTTTAAAAACAATGCTCTTATATATTTGCATGGTTGATCTGTTTGAAATGACTTTTTTTTTTACTCCGGTGGCCCTTAGTGAGCCTACGTTAGTTTGTATCTTTACCACTTCAAAAAGTTGCAAAGGAAACAATAGTATAATTTATATAGCCTAATCTCGAGCATGATTATTAATAACGAGTGAAAACAGCAGACTCAGTTTTTATTCTTATAATATAACACCGAGGTTAAAGCGGAGAAAACAAATGTTGAATACGGACGCTTGGATCCACGCAGACCTCTTGCATTTCTGTTGCGTAGCTGGAGGGATTTACGGGGACTTAATTCCTTAAAACTGTCCTCTCGTCCACATGACGCTCAAACTGCAAGTGCTCAAGCTGATATACCCAAATGTATCAAGAGATGAGTGCATCGCATTGCCATGGGGCTAGATTAGGGCCTTTTATAAGACATGTAGAATACACGTGAAACCAGTGTGGAGAAGCGCAACGAGGAGGTGAATTGGGAACCTTGTTAAAAAATGTTAAAAACAACATGTTGCCAATATCCACTTGGAGACATGTCTATCGGGATTCATCTGTGTGGGAGGAAAGCCGACTGTATCATAACAGCTTTAAGTCTACACATTTTCAGATATCCCGAGAAGAGGAGAACCTGACAAGCGCCCGGGTGACTCGAGATGCACGGACAAATAAACAACGGTGAGCAATAGATTTACCAAGATCATTGCTATTTGGAGCAAGTTTCTTTTTGTTTAATTGAATCCAGCACAGATATGCTTAAATGAAATGCAACGTTTTCTAACTAAAATAATTTATGAATATATCCTACCTATTACTACTACTGCTGTTGTTGTTGTTTTTGTTTGTCATCATCATGATCAGATTTAATTCTTATTATAGCAAACTAGAATTTAAAATCCAAAACTGTCATCAGTAGGCTATCAGGATCAGTACGTTCTAACCTTTTTCCGTTTAAACGTAACATTGTAACATTTTGATAGATATTATTGAAGCAT
The DNA here is from genome assembly GCF_001515645.1 of Sinocyclocheilus grahami. Taxonomy (NCBI): domain Eukaryota; kingdom Metazoa; phylum Chordata; class Actinopteri; order Cypriniformes; family Cyprinidae; genus Sinocyclocheilus; species Sinocyclocheilus grahami. The sequence goes on from NW_015505966.1 coordinate 1,174,493, forward strand.
AACTATAACAAATGTTGGCGCATTATTATTATTATGTAAGTTAAGATTATTATATTTTCCTGCTTTCTGCTAATAAAGTATACAAACAACAACAACTAGAGTAATAATAATAATAATAATAATAACAATAATAATTTGACGTCATGATGGCTGGATTCTATCAATTCAATTCCTTTTACAGTACTTGCATTTGATGGTGCCGTTTTGAGAACGTAAACGCAAAGCTAATTTAAAAACACGACTAATAAAAAGTTTCTATTGTTTCATTCCAGTTAAAATCTATCTATCTAAAAATGTAGTCTAGGCCTATAACCGTTATTTGATGTTATGTATAGATCTAGGAACGGCGTCCCATTAATCAAGTGTGATCTTTCTTTGGGTTACAGATGCAGAAAACAACTTTTACACTTCAAGACAGGATGGAAAGCTTCAGTTGTGCACCTGCTATTGTGGATGACAGCCACCATTATCCTGGTGATTTACCTTTTACTCTTTCCCCACATCCACCTGCCATGCACGTACTGTTTTGAAAATCTATAAACAATTTCTGTCACTGCAAGCGCTTTTGGAATTCTTTGTGTTCGAAAAATGAATCCTCCAACGCAAAGTGCCATTTCTCCTCTGAACTCATTCGCCTGAGCCCAAGTATCACATTTGGGAGAAAACTGCAGGTCGCTGCATGTCAAAGATGAACCAAAATGATAAATGTGCTTGTAGGATCTAAATAAACAATATAAAAAACCTGGACAATTGATGGAGTTGTGCGGTTCTTCATTTAAGATTTAAAACTGATCGGACATTAAAAACACTTGAAAAGTTCATATCTGCAGAATTTTAGACGGTAGAATACGGGAGCGTGCGTCTCACATTATATTAACGCGCTGTGTAATTTATTAAGTGACACGCAAGTCACAGCTAAATAAACGATGTTTCATCCACCATCATCCCGCGTACCTTTATCGCAGGGATCTCGCCCAGCGTTGCCTCTCGCTGTTTAAACTGCTAAATTATTTATCAAATTCTAAACGCCCCGCGTCCGGAGGGAACTCTCATCTTTAAAGGAATTGTGGTTTGTCAAAGTGAAAAAGAGCAATGCGTGTTCGCGCCTGTGGCCACAACAGCGCAATCCTAGTAAATGACACCCTTCCCTTTAATCTCCACTTTAGTTGAATGGCGAGATGCAATATGAAACGTTTATATGGGTTCTAATGCGGAGCATGTAACAATATCTAGTAATTTATCACGACTTTCGTGTTTTTTTTTATGACCGAACATTACATTTACAATTATTCCATTAAAACAGACAAAGAAAAATACACTGTCTACAACAACAATATTTAAATACATACTATTTAAATTATATAAGATATAATGGCTGTTATTATTATTTATAACAATGATCCATTATTATTATTATTATTACTTCTACTACCATACAAAAAAAAAAAAAAAAACAGTATTTATAAGTCTGCCTGAAAATCATTAAAACACTAATCTCTCTTTATGTCTCCCCTGCAGGTCCAAATGTTTTGAAAGCACTGGTGGGCAAAAGCAAAGTGGATGTTATCTTATGTGAATGTTTGGAGGAGCACATGGAAAGGATCATTTCTTCACAGTTTTATTAAACAGCTGAAGATTGGAACACCATGTTGCACTTCTGAAATGGTTTGAGTGATAAAAAAGGACTTTGTTGATTCATTTAAATGAATGTTTGACTTGACTGTATCTTCCGGTGTTACATATATTGTGATTTTTTTTCTTTATAAGGTACTAAATTTAGAGATTAGATTAAAATCCGACACGGCTGAATGGACATCATTTAGCATGATACATTACAAATTCTCCCAAATGTTTCTCTGATTTGACATCATTGTGACAGTGTTTAAATGCAATAGCATAGTCATTTTTGATGAGAGGAACACTTGAACGTGAAGGTATATTTGCACAAAGTAATTACTATGAATAAAAGAGCTCGTTTGATCTTTATTGACATTCATAATTTCCCGTGTGCCACATCTTCCCGCAAGGTACACGAAACTTAAATGGGGTTAAATGTTACGCGTCACGGTTCGAGAAAATAAGGATGTCAGATTGGAAGGGTGGGGGAAACGGACAATGATTGCACAGTACATTTCAAGAGATCACTAAGGTTACAGAGATCTACATATAGAAACAGACATAATGATAAAGAGACGAGGAGAGAGAGAGAGAACATTACAATTCCTCAGTACATTTACGCACACGGCAACAATATTGAACAGCATCACATAAAATAAATGATTGCACAGTACATTTCAAGAGATCACTAAGGTTACAGAGATCTACATATAGAAACAGACATAATGATAAAGAGAAATAGACGAGGAGAGAGAGAGAGAACATTACAATTCCTCAGTACATTTACGCACACGGCAACAATATTGAACAGCATCACATAAAATCCTGCATACTAATTTATTTTCCATAAAATATACATTTTAAGTTTTTAATGTTTGTTGTACATAAACGCACTTTATAACCTCCAACTAGACCAGAAAAAGGCACGAAACCAAGACAGAATTCTGTGCATATGCATGATGCATTTAGTATCTTCTGAAAATATTTAACGGTTATTAATCACTACTGTAATTGTTTGTCTGCTGTTTACACAGGGGCCAAGCGGCAAACAAATGGATTCAATTAAAACCGATTCTTCCCTTCAAGTTATCAATATGAGACACGCAAGGGCAAACAAGTACACGCAAGGGGACACTAAACGTTCTTTCAGTCATGCATAACCATGCTTTTCTCTCTAGGCTCTTGCGCTCTCACTTTCACACACACACACACACACACACACACACACACACACACACACACACACACACACACACACACAAAAGGCCCTCAAGGTGAACTTGGTGAAAGATCTACAAACACAGATCTTCAAAGAACTTGCAGTGCAATTGTGTCAAATTCACTTTTCCAAACGAATAACGATAATACACAATGTCTTTATTATATAGATCTAGTTGAGAAAAGCAAAAATCGCATGAGGTGCGTGGTGTACGGTGGAACCTGCCCTGCAGTGTGGGCTTCTCTTCTCTCGCCTCTCTCAGAGTTCAAAGGCACAGGAACAGAGAGGGTCGGATTTATTCAGGCTTTATGTGGTAAATGCTTGGATGTCTTTCTTGTAGTCTGCAAGGCCCTAAGATCACATTTAGGAAATGTTCTATTGCGAGGTTGGCTGTGAAATCCCCATAATAAATTCACCACACAGGCACAAGCAACGGCTATTTATGATTGTGGCCATTTTTTCCTTTCTGTCTTGCCTTCCAGGTAAAGGTGTGTCTGTTTATGCATCACTTTTAGACTCACAGTGTTACAAACATGAGTAACATGGCCATGAAAGGATCAATGATCATAATATATCAATTAAAATAATCTCTTACGGAAACTTTCAATACAAACGTTGGCTTATTATGGGTTTTGGACAGAAGTAGTCTAAATAAAGGGATAATTAACCTTAAAAAATGAAAACTGTCATCATTTACTCACCCTCGTGACATGACTTATGTTCTTCTATGGAACACAAATGAAGATATTTTGGAAAATGTTTGTTTTTTTCTAACGTTGTTTCCGACCCCCCTGAATTTCTCTGTATATTGCACAAACAGTGGAAACATTTTTCGAAATATCTGCAGAAGAAAGAAAATGACAGGTCTGGAATGACTTGAGGGTGAGTAAAAGACAGAATTTTCACTTTCGGGTGATGTATCCCTTTAAGAAGTGATATAACAGTTATTTGTGTTATTTTGTCCCCAAGCCAAATTGTGAGCACCCATCCTCAAATATGCACGTTAACATTATTGAGTCTTTAATTATGTGATATAATTAACCCTGCACCCAGTTTGAAAGGCATGTGAGTCGAGGACGAGCCCCCATATGGGTGAGCATTCCTTGCTTGTGCCCCGTCCAAACCCCACTTTGTTTTGAGTGACATTCTGGCACTCTTGTTCATACACCAATACTCAGTCTCCAAATTGTACCGTCTTGCTGTCTTATACACTGCCAGTTCACACACATCTCTCTCCCCTTGCACAAAAATATTTCTTCATGTTTTATGCAAATATAATTTTTACATACACTATTTTCTTTTCTTTTTTAGTGCTAGTCCCTCTTATCGGTTTATACCTCTTTTGGAATAGTGGAGGCTGTCTGTTGGGACTCTCATAATTCTGTCAGTTGGATGTTTCCATTACGTTCTCATCATGCTCCTGCCATGTTCTTGTCCCGGCTCCAGCTTGTAGTCAGCTACCCTTCCAGCCACAGGCTGGCAGCTGTTTTTTCTCTCCAATTGTATATCTCTAAGGGCTTGTCTGTCAACTGGAACCCTCCCCTCCAATTAAGAGTGTAAACACAAGACCCGTCTTATAAGAAGTTCACAAACTGTCCCCTAAAACTCCCCTTCCAGTGATAAAACAGTGCTTAGGTTCTGGTTGCTTTTTCTCCAAACTGAGAGCATTCACCATCTGAGAATGATGCAGGAGAAATAGTCTCATACTTATTTTGCAGTTACATAATTTACACTTCTTTTTACATTTTAATTATATAGACTGCATCTTAACTGGTTTATTTTGACTTAAATATATGGTAAAATACTGAAAAGAACACACTATGACTCCTCCTGTATATCTGAAATATAGAAGAATATAGAAGAAAGGTATTTATATTTAATTTTATTTGACTGCACTGATATAATGTAGAGTCATTTATATTGACAGATTTTTCTGAGGAAGAATTTGATGCATTGTTGTATACTAAATAATTGAACTGAACGTATTTCAGTAAATAAAGTGTTTATTTTCGACATTAACATGACAGGTAACCACTCACCGCTCTCCTGGTTTCCATGGGGAACCAATACTGCTGAAAAGAATGTAAAGTCTGCCAGAGTTGCAGACTGGGACAGGACAGGCTATGTGTGTGTGTGCTGGGGGTGGGAACACTCTCAGAAACCCGAGTGGTTACCGCCTTGCGGCTGGCAATAGGGATGCAGGAATTTCACTAGACCTACTGCCCGGAAAATGCCAGGTGGGAGACGAGGAGCGGACAGAGGGTGTGGAGCAGTCACATTAATTGCTGGCAGGGGAGGTGGTGGATAGGTAGCTCAGGAACTGACAGAAGCTCAACAGAAAAATAGAGCGGTCAAATCAATTGCAGCCTGATGTATTTACTGTCGCTTTAATGTAATTTGCAGAATGAGCGTTTCTCTTGAAAGCTAGAATGCAAACTAATCATTTTAAGGTAAATTATTTCTTTGGAATTATACTTTTCTTTTTTGCTTATACTGAGCAATGCTTTGAATTTGCAATGCTTTTAGTATTTGTTTAGACTTACCGACAAATAAGAAACACCGTAACAAGTCTATCAAACTTCTCTAAATGGTAACGTAAAATGCTATTAAAATGATAAATCACCCTTCTTTGTGCTGATTGTAAAAAAAAAACAATCTTTATAGTGACATAATAAACAATAACACTTTATTTTAAGGACCAATTCTCACTATTAACTAGCATGAATATTACTAGAATATTGGCTGTTTATTAATACTTATAAAGTACATATTAATGCCATATTCTGCATGGCCATATTTTAGATTCCTTAATTCTACCCCATACCTAAACTTAACAACTACCTTACTAACTGTTATTAAGCAGAAAATTAGTTTATTGAGCCAAAAGTCATAGTTAATAGTGAGAATTTGACCTAATGAACATATTTAATGAAATGATACTATGATGCTGATATGATTGCAACCAAGACTTGCAGTAAACCACATTTAAAAATCTTCAAAATCTTTGTGTAAGTGTATTTTTATCTTTTATTTATTTATTTACCGAGCAATGGGGAAAAAACATCTTCGTTATTCATGCTTAAAAAATAAGTTGGCATGCCTTTATACATGATCAAATGCACATTTTAAAATAGCACAATATTAAACTATTTTAATACAGTGCAATCAAGTAATATTATCTTCTTTTCAAAAGTGTGTTTTGAAAAAAAATAAAACGCACTTATTACACATTTTACACATTAAACTATATTGGATATTGTGTAATAAACATATTTAGAATAGACCTAGTCTATTAACAAAAATGATATTTTTTCATTTTACCATGATTCTCAAAACCTAATGTGACTCATATGGAGTCATAAACATATAAAATGACATCTACAAATGTTGCGAAGGGAAGAACAGCACAGCTCAGTTGCTCTGAAATCAATGTGGTCTCTGCTGTGGAGCTTCTGGGGCACAGTTCAATAAAGCAGCAGCATAATGGTCAGCACCATGGTGGAGCCATCGAGTCATGGAGCAACATCATGCTCCGCAGCAGGGGAAGACATCGGGCAGATGGGTCCAGTGTAGCCGTACAACTCCATCCCTCCTCCTCTCCCTCCTACACTGCTCTCTTTCTAGCTTACTGCCCCACAGTGTGATTGGTCAGAGTCTGACGAATCGGTCAAAATCAAACAGATCGGAAAGGTTACTGCACAGGAAAAGACTAACAAAGTACAGTAGGACACATTAATACCACATGTGCCATTTGTGATTGGCGAATCAATTACATGGAAATGAATGTCATTTTAAATGATTGAGAGAGAAGTCAGATATGCAAGAGTGGTAGGAAGAGTGAACAAGTCGGAGATAAAGATGAAGAAAGAGCAAGGGAAAGGAGGGAGAGAGCCAGGGCAAAAGTGTGATTGAAAGAGAGAGGGCAGGCATATCCCTTTGAAATACCCACTCAGGGGTAGGAGCCTGGGGGAGCAGGCTGGAGTGGCCCAGCGCCTGGACAGACAGGCAGTCACCACTCTGGGCCAGGGTCCAGCACCCCTCCGCCATTCCCACCAGCCTCTCCTCCTTGCCCAGGCCAGACTGGCTATGTCCCCCCCTCTGCCCATCAGTCAGCCAGCCTCCAGTGGACCAACTGGAGCCTCGCAACCTCACCTTGCCAACAAACCCCCCTACTTCCAACCCCCACCCAACTGTATGGCTCAAGCCCAAACTGATTTGCCCCATCAGAGCAACCTCTGTAGTGTGAGGGACTGACTGATCACATTGTGCCTGACGCCTTTAGTGTGGTGCATTTGACTGGATGACTGTGAAGTCAGAGTACTGCACCACTCAGTTTTACTCTTTAGTGGAACTTGTTACTACCTACTAACTTAAATGTTTAGATCTTTTTGGCACACGTGTTGTCCAAATGAAGTCTAAAGCATACTGTATCATATTTGACCAAAAAAAGTAAATGTAAGCATGGCTTATATGTTGTTATAATATTTCAATATGAACACTTTTTGGACTGAAGGTTTACTTGATTTTCCATACATCCTTATTTAGAAAAATTGTGCTAAAATGTGAGTGTGTAACAGGATTTTTGAGAAATGTTTATTTGTTTATCTCTCAAACATCATTGTCTTGCTTTGAATTATATGTTTAGCCGCTACAAGAAAAACTACAAAGCTTTTTATCATAAATTATTATTTATTTATTTTAATTAAGCATTTACAACTGATATTTATATGTATTTTATGTAAGTAGTCTGCTGTAATGTTATAAAAATCTAATTGATTTACATTACAATTTATCTTCATTTTTGGCCATATAAATATCAGAAATTCTGATATAAATCACCAAATCACATATTTTTTCTCAGATTGGGCCTCTGAATAAAATGTAGGTATTTTTTCCTCCTTTAGTATAAAATTAATATTCTCGTATTTCATACCATATAAGCCATAAAAGCCTTATGTATCAAACAGAGTCAATTTTTTTTAGAGATATATATATATATATATATATATATATATATTTTTTTTTTTTTTTGATAATTTTTGTCTAAAAGTTCAATAAATTGTTAATTTTTGTTTACTCTCATGCTAAAGGTAATGCACATTTAAATGAAAAGTTCACTGTGAAATTACAACTCTGTCATTATTTACTCGCCCTCAGGTTCTTTTAAACCTGTAGGACTTCCTTTTTGCTGCAGAACACAAAAGAAAATATTTTCAACTGTTTTAACTGTTTTTGTCCTACAATGAATGTCAATGGTGTCATCCAAAACAACATCGAACCTGCAATTTCCAAAATATCTGGTCTTCCACGAAAGATAGAAAGTCATACAGGTTTGGAACAATGTAAGAGTAAGTGATGGCAAAATTTGTATTCATGGTTGAACTAATATCATTATAGAACTCAACTTTCTAGTGCTTTATGTAGCACAATTTCTACTGATATACAAGAATATTTTCTAATAGGGATAGTTGTTACACAGGGTGAGTTGCAATATTGTCAGTTCAACCACTTAGAAATTATGTACATGGAGGAAAACCCTATTAAACCTGACCACCATCCTCCTGTGGTGACAGTAATGTTGTAAACTTCTTTGCATAAGACCATAACCAACATGTCACGTCTTGTATGTTAAATGACAGATTCATTCTAATGACAATATTCTAATAGTTTTATATTCATATTTTATATAGTAGGGTGGCTTGTATTATAAGCACTCTTTGTACTTGATGTTAATTTACACAGTTTAAGGATAAGCAGATTTTGAAACAAATTTAATTTGTAGCAGATAAAAGTAGGGGAATTATATCAGAGTTTGAGATAAATAGTGCAAAAAATAAAATACAATTAAAATTAAAATTGTTTCAGGCATCAAAGCAAAAATGTCTCAGTCTCTCCTAAAATAATTCTTCTTGTAGACACAAAGACTTTTGTTGTTCACAGTTAGGAGTCCAGGTCAAGTGTCAAGTCAACAACTTAAGTGCAACTCAAGTTTGACTCTTCATCTGTTTTCTGCATCTTTGTTTTTCTATTATTGACTGTTTGTGCTTGTCAGCGCCATTGTCTGTTTGTCAGTTTGTGGTTTTGCCTTGCCAAGTCCACAATGTCTTTCCCAAACTCGTCTGCCAGTAATTGTCCAGTGCACTCCTCTATTGTTTCTTTCCACGATATCATCTGATGCGGCATCTCGCCATTATTTTCTGCTCTGCATACTGTCAGGGATGACAACCTCAATCTCTCCACCACCCCCAGGTCTGAGGCTAGGTTACCATGTCCCCATGGCAACAGCAGCAGGGCCACATGATTCGGCACAATGTGAGTGGGAATCTTGCCAAAGACTGGGAATTTGGGTGTGATGCAGGCATTGTGGATAACAGGTTCAGCCCCAGTGGAAACACATGGGTCACATGAGGACTGGCTTTCAGTGTATTAGATCACAACGATACTTTCGTTAAAAGCCACTGTCAATGTCTTTAATGAAATACTGTGGTACTATTAAGATTGGAAATGACTTTTTAAAATAAAAAAACAGTTTGTAGCCAGTTGCTGTGAAATCTCCTTCTCTATCAGTCTCACTTACTCAGCTTGGCTGTGTGTACCGGTGCGAACTACCCAGTGTTTATTTTGTTGTTCTCGTTATAGACCATAAACACCATTTACGCCACTGTTTAGGGTTGGAGTTGAGTGTGTGTGAGCCATGTGCTATATTTGCTGATAACAGGATTTGCTTGCGTTACAAATCACCAAACGAGAAAGGTTAATTGTCAACACAAGATGCAAAATGGCTGCACACTTTAATCTTTAGTGTGCGGTTGCTTTAATATTTATCTTGAGTTGGATATAGACAGGCTTTACCCTGTTTTTAGATCAGCACTTCCATGTTGTGTCAAATTGCATTTTGGTTTCTCGGACATCCTTTAATTATGAAACTAAAGCAGGGTTGTTGGTGTGTTTTTGTTGAACTAATCGTAAATTGTAAATAATGTACAATGTAAAGTATTAAGTGAGTAATACAACTACTTAAAAAAACAAATATAAAAAAAATGGAAATTCAGTCATCAATTACGCACCCTCATGTTGTTAAAAACCTGACTCTGAAAATGTTTTCCATATTCAATTTTTTTTTAATCCATACAATGTTGTTTTGGGCTCCACTGACTTTCAATGTAGAACAAAAACAGTTGAAACTGTTGATAAATTCACATAATCAAGGAAGTCATACAGGTTTGGAACAACATGAGGGTGAGTAAATCATGACTGAATTTCCGTTTTTTTGCTATCCCTTTTAGACTTCAAAATTAGTCAAAAGTCACACTCTTTACTTCTGTATGAGTGGTTCACTGGTTGCCAAGCACGAGGATTGACTGGGATAAATAAAGATTGAGAGGTAGGTAGAGAGAGAATAAGGGGGTGGGGAGGTGGTCATGTTTTCCACTGGCACGTCGTTAACCTCCCGGGTCTCTGGGGAGAATCGGAGCTGTTGTGGGAGCTTAGAGCATGGAGCATTTGTTTGTGGGACCCCCGGGGGGAGGCAGACCCCATGCCTGAAAATGGGCTTCCAAAGCAGCAGTGGGTTGACGAGAGGGGAGGGACTGGATAAGAAGAGGGAGGAGGAGAGGGGGAGACTTAAACAAAAACACCCTGAGGGTCCCCCTTGGGCTGAGGCCAACAACTATGTCCCCTAAAGAGTGATCCAGAGGTGCTAAAACAAGTGTTGTTTATTACTGGTACCTAATGTTCAGTGGTTGCGCTATCATAAATGTGTGTATTGACAAGTCTTTGCACAAAGTGTTGGATTACTTTGATAATCTAATACAAGTAATGTGACTTGACCAAGAGTTGGACTAATCTGGTCATCTAAATTCAGACTTGGAGATAAAGTCTGAATAACAGTAAATAACTTACATAACAACAGCCCAACATCTGCGATATTAATAGAGCCCTATTGTTTCCCACTGAATGAGGTGCTTTTGGCCAGTTGCACAACTCTTAACCAATACCAAATCCATCTTAAGGAGGACATTGAAACATATTAATCCTCTGAAGTAGGAATTTTGAAATCTCAGGACAAAAATATTAGACTCTTTCAAGATTATTATATTATATTATATTATATTATATTATGTTCACCAAGACTGTATTTATTTGATAAAAATAAAAGAAAATAACTATTTTAATAGTTACATTTTTATTATATTTTAATAAAATCTTCTATTTTAATATATTTTGATGAGCCTAATTTTTTAGCAGATTATGTGTCCCTTGCTCCTTCAGAAATTATTCTAATATGCTAATTTGATGCTCGAGAAACATTTCTTATTATTATCAATGTCGAAGATTATAGAATTTTTTGTGACAATGTAATATTTCACTTTTTAAAACCGTCACTTTTTGTCAATTTAATGTGTCCTTTGAAATTGATTCATTTCAAATAAAAAATCTTACAGACAGAAGTGTGCTTTTATGCATAAAATTGTGCAACAATACATGACACAACTCAACATCTGCCAAAACTCTTTAACCAAGTGCACTAACAAACGCGTACATTTTTATGAAGTAA